>NW_019214240.1:0-208972 GCF_002532875.2 Varroa jacobsoni
AATTAAAAACGCACTTACTTTGTAACACAAATGTGAATTACTTAAAGTCATTCGCTTTCGTTTCTTCTCTCGCAAATCGGCGCACTTCTTGGTAGCACAATAATAACAGACATGTATCTATCTCATTAGGACTCCTTAATACATGCAGTGATCACACGTATCATATATGCTAATGATAATTTCTTATATATACACCTATATGTAAAGCCTCGCCTTTTATGAACAAGTTACGCGCCAGCAGGTCGAGCAATACGTTTCGGTAAAATAATGCCAGTACACTTTCTTTTGGAACAAAGACTGTATAACCCGATGCTATTAGAGACATAGGGGAGGGATTTCTACTTTACGAGCATGGAAATGCAGTTAACTGATTTATTTCAATCTTCCAGCGCTCGATCCGAAACTTTAAGTGATCCACTCTTTCAGCTATATCAGTTTATAGCTAGAATTACAAGCACGTTAAACAGCATAAGGACAACGAGAAATCTCTGTAAATCTCCCTAAATCTGTATCTTTCACAAAGGATGCAGCTTCTATCCTATATCAAACTTATATCAAAAAAAAACCTATATCAAGCGTTTTTATCAAAAAAGAAAAACGTAGGTTTGTTCTTATGCTAGCTAAGTTTTCAACATCGTTGTTCACGTATATAATAATTTTCGTTGACTTTAATAAATTGTTACTAGCATAATACATTTGTATGCATGTGATCGCTATATGCATTCAATAAAATGGGTTTTAAGTTTTCCTGAACCCTACGAAGATGCCGAATAGAGCTCGTTCTCTCGAATCTAAGAACATCCAGATGGTGTTAATTAGAAATAGGATTAACTCTTATTGCTTCATGCTATTCCGCCGACGATCCACCTTTTCCACGGCATTATTCAATAGATGCAAAAAGTCAAACAGACACAAATCAATACAGATAAAATAGGAACCGTCATGAATCGACATGAAGATTCAGGATAATCGTGTACCATCTGTGACAGTTTTCCAACCGTTAAGCTGTATATAGATAAATGAAAATGTATAACAAATATATTCCTCGTCGTCGTATTATCGACTTTTGTACTTAACGTTTGTACAAATGTTACGAATGTGAACTTTTAATAAACATTTGACATGCCACTAATGCAAAGTTGAATTTTATTTCATCTACTCGATTCCCATTAATAATCTGAATATTTTACAAAAAGCAGCAATTTGGTATTAAAAAAAAAAGAGAGCATGAGGCACACCCGCCTAAATTACAATCTTCATGTAGCGATCTTCGTAGTACCGATTTCGCTGTAGACATTATCGTACCTAAAATGCCGTGGGAAGATCGCACGTTAAACCTTGAAGCTAGCAAATTCTAAGGAAAGCAAATTTTAGGCCATGCAGCTTCCAACCGATTGAACTAATGGTGCCAAGACAGGTAGTATTAGATTTAAATAATAGCTATATACGAGAAAATAACCTAGATGTTGTTATTGTCATAAATTGACTCTGTATCCTGTGAACGCACGCTTGGTCATTTCTGCATATCAGTTAAATATAAATATATTATGGGTGAGTTTTAAGCTCGAACTAGGTTTCATTCAGGCCTATTTTGCTACCATACTTTTTCTAGCATTTTCCTGGAGTACTAGGTAGTATATTTGAATTACATTTTCGAGCAATTACATAACGGACTAGACCTTCCAGCATACTGAATACCTCGATGGAGTTGTTTTAGACGCAAAGCATCTTCTAAGTTATTTTGTACAAAATACGAGTTTCGCAGTCTTTTATACATATAATAATAATAATAGTACCAAAAGCAAATATGCCATTAATAATAGATTATATATATATATATATAATTATTATTATTAAAAAATACATTAATAAATACAGAAAATTAATTTGAAAATATATTTGTTCTTACTTCTACAATACATAGATACATCAAACAGCTGACTTTCGGACGCAGATATTTCGAGCTCACTGTTCTTATGTTCTTCTAAGTAAGTTTGGTAAAATGACCAATGTAACGGTACAGTAGACGTTTTTGCTAACCGAGAGCTCAATTAAGAAACAGAATAACCGGCATAGGCTCGCACACCGTTTCGCAAAGTACCTTACATTCGTTAGACACGTTTAGGCCGAAATCGTGGCCATAAATTTGACATACAGCTTTTTCCACTATCCACACATAGCGTTATGTATGTTCAGAACGCGGAAGCAAATAATGATGAATTGAATAGTTCCATTAACAGTTTGAAAGACTCTTCTTTCAGGCTCCCACACAAAAGTGTTCCTTGTCATCGGTCTAATAGGTAGACAGATATAGACGAAGGGCTATTGCAGACTTTAATCACCAAATCAAATTGATCGTTACTTGATAATCAATTCCTGCTTGTTCGTCGCCATTTTTGGCCAGCACGTCAAACTGGGAGCAAGATAAATCGTCTCTCGACGTCTATATTCATACTATGTATACGAACAGTGCGATCTTCAGCTGGTACAATACAGTCTTGTTCTGAAGGGTATAGCCTAATTTTTAGTTTACCGGACACATGCTATGATATAGCGTATCATCACATTAATGCCGTTCCTTTTCATATATAAACTAGTAATACATTACATTAAAAAACAATCTTGCATGAGATGTGCTGGATTAATACCACGTAAAAGTCTACGTGGTCATCTTCATCCAGTTTATCCAAGACAGGGTAGTCATGGCGGACTGAATAATAGGAGATAGTTACCACTTTCGATGATGTTGGCTTATAATTTTGCCAGAGTTCTTTTCAAAATGGATACTCACCTGGTAGTAGGTCTAGTAGTCGGTCGAGACTGGTCGAAATCGAGATATTAAATCAGCGTAGAGCTGCCGTGTCCAATGCGGCCTAATAGGCTTGTTTTTTTTCTCTCAGTTATGTGGTACTAGAGTAGAGGTTTGATCAGGTAAAATCATAGTATATTTTCACATGAGTAATAGCTTGTTGCGTAAGTATATTATCAAACCAGGATAAAATAGTTAGAGTATATATACATCCAATTGTATGACTGACTCGGTCAATAGGACCAGTGACCACCGTGCCTATTTTAATTGATACAATAGTTGTCAAGTGGCGATGCACGTATCTGTGTCCTCATAGTACAATAACCATCCGTTATTGTGCTTAATCATTAATTAATTCCATATTCTTGTTAGCCTCTGCTCTTCAAAAAGAGGAAAACTTAGGTCTTATCTCGACTGGTGTTTTGCATATGCTTATTTTTTTATAGATATACTTGTTTTTTTTGTGCGAAGTATTCTGGCTAGCTTCTATCGCAAGATCACGAGAGTACATTCCCATGATTTTTCAGAAAGATATTGCTAAATATTATGTCTGCGCTCGTCGGAAGTCGAGATTATTTCGCTACTTTGCATTATCCTATGAACATAGTTATGCATGACAAAATATTAAAAAAATCAATTAAACGCGATCTATTTTGGCATTGTTGTCTTTTATTAGTTATTTCTAATGATTCTACTAGTTACCCAGTCTGCGGCCGAAAATATTGTTTTGTATAACTATTTAGTCTGTTCGACTACTAGAGCTGGATTGCACAAAGAGCTAAAATCCGCTTTAAAGGCTCCTTAATTTTTGAAAAAGCTTTGACGGTCAATCAGCCCTTCTATGCTAACTAAGACTATACGTCGTACAGACGAACCGAACAAAAAAACGTTTTAGCGACACTAATCAAGGTCAGGATCCTCTGTGCCGGGAAAGTTGTGAAAAGCGCAAAACGTGATTGGAGGTGTTGGCCTTGCAGATTATCATCTTTACGCGGACATTTTTATCGTTCCCAGCCTCCATCAGTGCTTTAACTTGAAGAAACGTAATAGACATAGATAAGCAAGCCAGTACATACAAAAGCGGACGGACGGGCAGACTGCCAGCTCATCTGCATCTGGCTGGTGCCGTGCTATTGTAGCAAGTCGGTCAAACAATGGCATTCCTTAGCCGCAGGTTTCAATGCTGCTAATCGAGAATACTAAATGGAAGGATCATTTTCACTGAAAGACTTACTCCCCCCCCCCCCCCCCCGTGCCAAGCCCACGGTGGCATCTTTGCAGTTGGGTGACTGGCATGCGAAAAGAGAGCTAAAGAGGGTTAGAATGATGTAGTCATTGCTTCTTGTTCCCCACAGTAGTTCGAGACAACAGACGTATCGCTTTCGCCCTTCGTATCACTTTCTCGGGGCCGAAAGCTGATTGAAACATATGTTTTCAACATAGACGTGACGGTGTAAACGTATTGTGGCATCGTTTGACGTAAGTTTCATGACCATAACAGACGCAATCTACGCTAAAGCTCAAAAGGTTTAGCAGTCATCGGGCACAGTGCGCTCGGCGGCGAGCGTCCTACAGATCTCAAAAGTTGACGCTCGTTTGTTAGCCTGTTGTTTCTGCTGCTTCGGCAATTAGGGCATGCAACGTAGCGAGGATAAAGATTTTATCATTTTGTACAACGCGCTTAGTGTATCCATGTCAGCGAAACGTAACTCGATGTTGAAACGACAGTAGAGATTCTATGGGAAGAAGAAGAACCGAAGGCTAAACAATGGGGTACGTCTTAAGAGAGATCCAATAGTGTAATGCTTACTCGACCACTACATGAGGAAGTAGACACATGTCTCGTTAGAAATCTCGGGTCGATGAACGCCTTACGGACATGGGTCGATGACAACATCCCCACTTCCGGCAAAGTTAAAACTGCTATTCCTCACTTTCCATTCGGATGGACGATTGCACAAATTTGATTTGATGTCCTGTCTTTGATACTAATGTTAAATAGGTCACTGCTGCTTAATTAGGATTTCGAATGCGGATAAAGCTCGTTTCATAAAATAGCAGAAGGTGATGATAAATTATTTAGCATAAAAGGGGGACAGAGGGAATTTTACCCACACCATGAGTGCTGCTCTATGCCATATCCGTACAATGGTCATTTATTTTATAAGAAACTTTTAAGCGAGTTACGCATCGGGTGGTGCGCTTTGATATCTACAAAATACTTTCGCTTGATAATTGACGTTTGTTATCGCAAGTAACGAATCGCAAAAAAAGCTAAAAAAGCGCCTAAACTAAGTAACGCGGCCATTTTCTAGCAACTAATTGTCTCGTTTGATTTTTTATAACATTCACATGGTTTCTAATTATAGATCTCTGTATTTTGTCTCTGCCTTACATCAGAGTTCTACTACGCTACGAGTGCATAACAGTTCGTTAATGGAAAATTTGGCTATAAAATAATTGTTATCATGAGAAAGTTCCGCGACGATTACAACTTTGCTTCTAGGAAGACGGCAATACTGATGTAGCAAGACTAAATACTATAAATGTTTAAGTTGAAGTAACTGCATTTTATTTTTTTTCCGTCTGGTTAAGTTTGTTGTAGTTGTTGCATATATAGTCCTAGAATCACGTGTTTTTCCGCTTTTCGTCAGATTGGCACCGTACACAAGTTCAATATATCCATTGTATATTTTGACAGTATACTGTTGGAAACATCGAAGAATTGTTTAGTTGCTTCATTGGCTACGCTGTTGCTCATTCAGATTATTCATATTAAAAAAGAAAAACGTCATTTAGCGATAAATCTTTTTATCAATAGTAAAAATTTTAACTAAATTTCACTTCAGGACACATCTAGGTAAAGCGTCACAAAAAAAAACACGTTTTTTGGCGTAATGCTTTATTTTAATGTTCTTTTCTTAAATTAAAAAATAATTTTTTTCCGAAAAACAAATGTATGTTTCTCTTTTTTTTCACCTTTGTTTTATCTATGCGTCTCATCATAAATAGTCTATGGATCGAACTTCTCTTGATTACAAATAAAAAACATATACTGCCTGCTAACACGGGTTCCCATAAGCGTCTATATGAATAATTATGTGACACAATAAGTTATATTTGAACCGTCGCTGGGATGAGGGTCTAAAGTTACAATGCACATTATACATTTTGGCGCCTTTCCTCCAACATGTTACATGTTCAAGAAATACCACTGTACCGGCAATCGCAGAGTCGATTCAATCATTATTGCTTATGATATTTCTCCTATTTGGGTTACCTCTGCAACGGTTGCCTCCGAAAAAACCTACGGTAAATACCGTAGCTGAACAACTTTATAATACAATTGGATTTACATGAGAATATTGCTAACTCAATATTGATCTCCCTATTACGATTGACGAAAATCCATTACGCCACTAAATACGAAGTAACCATAGAAAAGCTATGATGCAGACATTGGTTATTGTTTGGTAGGAGACTGGGTCGGGTCAAAGTCAAGAAAGTTCTACTAGTTACTGAATAGCTGCAAGTCGTATAGTCATTTCAAATTGAACGGTTTGTCAGTTAAAATGTGCCATTTCGTATGTACATGCACATCATGTAACGCCTAAATAGATTGCAGAAGGTATTAGCACACAGCAACTTCCATTAGCTATACGAGGTGTACAGTGTGACACAATAATAGAATAGAAACAACAGTTGTTTACCGGAAGCGTGGATAAATCACCTTCCGAACGGTTTCTGAGAGGTTTTTTTAACCTTAAAAAAAAAAAAAAACTATGAATTATAGTCAATTCGTGCCTTAGCCAAAACGGTGAGTGAATTACACAAGCAGTAATTACATTGAATTAACTTTATGTTTAAAATGACAGCGATGAAATTGAAAAAAACAAGTTCTTGTTATCGAATCGTACCATAGATAAGCTAGTAAACAAGATTTTTCTCGAGTGTCTGAGAGACTATTGGTACTCTTCTTAGAGCTATCTATATTGTAGCATTTGCCAGAGACTCATTCACTCTGAGTAAGGCAATTTAGAAGAACTGCCGCGATCTTCATGATCACTGGCCTAAATATTATTATTTCGTGTTTCCGTGCATATACGATAGAACGTGTAGTGTCCTTAATCACGTAAGGACAGTGCGAATGTGAAATTTAGCTGTTAAAATGAGAGGAAAACGAGTCTCTTATGCAAACTAAAGTTCACACAGAGGCTTTCCCATGGGCTCTGACTATTGACCTCGATGGTCGTATCTATCGATAATGTGTATCGTACGTGGCTTTTGATTACCATTTTGGCCATTCAAAATAGTCGCGTGCCTGATGAACTTTTTTTTTTGTAATCTCAATGAGGCAATGAACATCTAAAACATTATTCCTTAATGAAATAAAGAACCGAACTTTTTGCTGCGAGACAAAATGTCTGATTCTAGAGAAAGAACAAAAAGAAACAAAAACAGTCCGTTACAAAACTACGAGTCCGAAAATGCGAGCCACGTTTTGAAAAGTCCATTAACCGCTCGGACGAAAGCCGCAAGCTCATGAAGCTAGGAAATGAAGTCGATTCATCCTTTCATTGTTCTTTTGAATCGACACAACGATTAAATAGAGAAACATTGACGGTACACGAAGCATGACGATTGCTTGAGCGATTGGCCGTGTTACCACTTATAGGGACATCCACTATGACAGATGCAGAAAACCGTCGATCTCATTGAGCCTTCCACAAACAGTCACCACAGGATTGCCATAAGAATCACCTTAGGTATGTATAGGCTGCCTTAACCTAACCTTCTCCCGTACCCTGAGTAACGGACTGAAGGCAGATGTCTCTCCTTCCATTTGTTTTTGCTGCCTTAAATTTGTTAGGGGTGTCCTCTGCTGAAGCATTTTATTAGACCAATATAACTTAGTAAGTTTTGTGCAGTTGTACCTTGTGCAAGCGAATAGTTCACCATTCATCAGTCATATAACTGATCATGGCTGAACTTGTACTGATGCTTCGTTTTCTGATTATTCCTTTGCGAGCCCTTAATTTGATGTCCGCGGCAGCTTACCTATCCAAGAATTCATTAAAGATTAGAGTTGGAATAATGTTGCCTATACATCGTAAAAACCAATTTTTTTGTCGATAAAAAAATCAGTGAGGACAGGCCAAAAAAACTTCAGACCGCAATCGTATATGTAGCGTTTCCCAACGACTCACAGAAAGTAATATGTTCCTTCAACATGCAGCTTTGCCTTCGCTGCGCGTTCACGTTTCACTTTAGCGCTGGCATAATCATTCACATTATTTTCGAGTCATATTTTCTTACATCTCATTGCACCAGGTTGGTATAACATTCAATAATAACTGTACGTCTGAGCCTCTCCTACTGCACACTTGGATGACTGGGTCGCCTTTTCACTGGCCGTCGTATACTCCACCAGCTCCGTCTTCGTTGAGTCTTGTTGCCAGCTGTATCCGACGCAGTCTTATCAGGCGCTGTATCTTAATTCATCTGTCGGCAGTTCAGTTTGAGGGCACCGTTTGGTCCGGATCAAGCATCAACGCTACTTCGGGCGGGGGCGACTCAAGCAAAACTTCGACGTGCGGCTGCCGAATACCGCGCTCATCAGCGACGACGACAGTGGGTAGCTGGTGGCTACCTGCGCCGTTCACCACCGGCGGTGTCATATCGTTCGCGACGGAAAACATCGGTACACACATTACTGGCACAGTTCCAGAGCTGTTGGGCACGTTCAGTGATGTAGCAGAATGTGCCGGCGTTGACTGAGCCAACAAAGGCTGGCGAGTTGGCGAAGCTTGACTCACATGCCGCCTCTGGTAGGTCACAGCTGCACTCGTGTAGACGTTGCTAAAGTGAGTGGGGCTATGATGGTGCTGTTGTACTGCTGCTGCGGCGACGAGGAGTTGTTGTTGCTGGTGATTGTTGTAGATGCTGTGGTGACTGTTGTTAGCTGGCGAATTGTTGGCCTGCCAGGTCGAGTGACTAGACGTGATGGAAGTGTGCGTCGTCTAATCCTCCACGTGAGCGAGGAGCCGCAAATGACGGGCGACGTCCTTGCACTTAAGGATCACCTAAGGTTAAGTTAATGTGAGTATCAGTGAGGCTTCATCCAACTCGTTAGAACCAAGATATTATTGAGAATATTTTAAACTTTCGCTTCCAACAGATTCCTAGAATTCTTTTTGAAACCAGGACCTAGAAACATGCTAGCCAGTGGAAGTAACACAGGGTTGAAGGAATAGCAAACGTTTCTCAGTATAATGTCACGAAGCGTGCGTTTTGCATGGTAAATTACCTCCTCTTGGACGAGATTAAACGACATAGCGATTATGGCGAGCCCAAGGATAAGGTAAAGACAACAGATGATCAATTTTGCCTGAGCGTCCTTATCCTGTGTGAGATAGCGAAGAAGAGACAAAATAAAAGGATTCATGAAAAACATTTGTTTGATACAGTAAAATTTGCTCCAATATCAAAACATTACATGGCCCTACTTGATTAGCTTACATTTTGTAGGAAGAGCTAAGATCCTGCGTCAACTTAAAAAGCTCATGCTACCAATTATATAGTTTATAAGAGAGAAATTTGTCTTGCGTTTATAAGTATTCTTCCTTCTTTTTGTTACGCCTTGATATGATGGTCCTCGGTAGATGAAAGTCCTTGTTTGTCAAGGGTAGCACAACATGATTTCCTCAAAGGGACATAGCTATCAGCACTACGGACAGCGGGTACGACTTTGGAATGACTTGACGGCCAAAATTAAAGGCACAATTAAATTTTTCAATAAAATTGAACAAGACATGAATTGCGTTTGATCCAGTTGATCATGGTTAGTGACGTTCATCAAATATACCCGACAGCTGCTTAATCAGATGCAGGCAGCCTATATCTATAATACATTCATCTCATCTGGCGAACAAAGCTCGCACGTAGTACTCATTGTTGGCTGGAAAAACTCAACAGTCGACATTTACCGACTTCGGTTAGTTTATACCACTTATAATTAGGTTTGTAGTGGTAGTGGCTGTCAGCGGTGACGATGAATGGACGGCTACAATGTTTCACTCTGTTAGTTACTATGGAAAAAAAAACGGGTCATCCATTTTCGTGCTTTCCGTGGCACGCCGTTGATTAATTATAATGGAAAGGACAAAGTGATCAATGCACGTAAGGTATTCGTTGCGTGCTTAAAGAGAAATGCATCCATAAAGCAATGCGATTTCATATACGATAGGTACATATTATTCGCGTAATCTGCATAACAACCTTCGTGAATCATACTAATAAAGAAAATAGAATTTATACGCATACGAAGGAGATGACCATGTTATGCTATTGGCTAAACGACACAGTATGGCAGGCCAAACTTATAAGGACAACTTTCGAACGCAACTTATAGAGCTTATGTTGATCCTCTAGCTGAAAATTTTTCTAGTCCTTTCGACGAAGAGGATTATCCGCTGCACGAGTGGCTGAACAAGGAAATGCAATATAAATACAGTCCATGTACTTGTCTTGGTGAGACCGCCATATTATAAATGGCTATGACGAAACCTTAGCACAAAAGAGGTCACACTTTCCACAGTGATACCTTTTATTCGACTACCTAAATGAACATTCTGGAACATAGTCGGACACTCTAAACCGTAAATTCCCTATTTTGGTTTTTATTATACCACTTTACTCTCCGGGCTCCGACCACAATATAATGCACGGTGTTTCATTCAACGGTAGCCACCTAAAAGCGGTCAATTTGTGTCTGCATCATATCCACTATGAGCCTCCACAGCTTTCGTTTCGCTAAGCCGTTTATCTATTTATTTGCTAGGATATCGAACACAAAGGGAAGTTTAGAAATTTTTAGAGAAGTTTTGAAGTTTTTAACCTCTGCTGAAAGATTTTTTAAAACTTGTGCGCTTACCGTATAGCGTATATGAACTGAAATTAGATGTTTAACGGATATATGCTATATCATTTGTTTCGACAAATCGGTTTAAGCAAATACTATTACTTATCAAGTGCTGCTAATCTTCTTAGCTCAAAGGTGTCAATGCCACAAAGGTGTCTGTTGATGATATACTTCATAAAAATATTGTCAGTTGACGCCCCTAGTTATGGAGCATATTTTAAAACGTAAAAAATAAAGATCTTTCGGTTAAAAGTCGGAGCCATATTTAAAAGAAATTCAATAAACTAAGATTAGCAAACTATTGTTTTTTTTTTTTTTAATTAGCTGAGAATGAAGAAATCTCTGCGCGACAAAAGTGAAGCCTAAATCAAACATCTAGTGTATCAGTAGTCAGCTGATTATTTAGAGATCGTTTAGTTATCGTACCCGTACGTTAGAAACATCTGAATGGATCACACATATACGCAGGTCCTAAACACACTCGATATAAGTATCGAAAGAGCTTATAAATCGTTTGCGTGAGTGTATAAAATACTTAAATATTTGGCTGTAAAAACATATGTCGCCAAAGATCCGAACCCTTACCTGCATGGCGTTATTCGTTGGATCGAATCCAAAAGTGCTTTGTCCAGGTACAAAATCTCCAAAACCGATAGTGCTGAGAGTTATGAAGCAGAAATAGGCACCATCGAGTAGACGCCAGCCCTCCCAGCCCGAAAAGATCAGGGCCCCCACACAGATATAGGACGCTACAAAAAGCATCACAAGATAGACTGGAATACGGGGTGGCGATGCTGGATTTGGGCCGTTTGGAGAGCTCCTGTAAATTTTTCAGGAGAAACGCAGCGGTAATAGAGTAACACAAAGGCTAATGTAGGTGATCTACGATTTCGTAGTTAATAAGATTTCGGCCTACCTGTGATCGCATGCGAAGTATCACGGTGTCATTGAATACCATCAAGTAATCAATTGGCGTCATTTAAAATTGTCTCCGAATCTCTACACTGTTTGTTAGGGCGACATTTTGATAAGGACGTTGTAACTTCAAAAGTTAATGAAACGTTATGTCTATGGATAGATGCAACAATCGTCCACATTATGCAATGTTAAGAAAATGAATCCAAATATTACTACCTCATATATATTCAGTGTTTTTGGTTGCCACGTATACTTAATATAGAATTGCCCATCCCATCACTCCGTGGCGTCTACCGCATGGCGGCAAGCCAAAGATGAATTTTTTAGCAATGAAAGCCTGCATTCAATAGTCTCACATTGACTCGACACACGTGAAAACGATTCTTTATAAATAAAGGATATATTTATTAGGTCCTTCAGGCAGATTACTCTAATCCAACGAAATGCTTAAGGTACCGTGTAACAGGCCGCAAATAAAAAATAAATCATCAACGTACTAGAAATTAAACTTTTTTTCCAGTGCTGATGCTCGAACTATTAGGATCTGCCTTTATCAATTTAAATTTTAATAATTTAATAATTAAATAAGTGATCACTGTAAATAATAACAAAATAACATAAACCACTGAATAATTAGTGTCTAAATTCGCACGATTCCGCTAACTATTGCGCCCTGTGGACAGATCCGTGAGTTCTTCCGCGACCCTGTTTTACCGTTCATTTAACTAATTCCACTTCTTAGCATTACACCCACTTGTATATAGGGTATAAGCTAAATCCCGTTGCCATTACTTTGGCTCTCCTGGATAGTTGCCTTTTTGCAGTTATTTCTGCAGCGTGTCCTAATAGATTCATCATGAAGCTTAATCAACTCTAGATTTGTTTCGCTCGTCATATATAAACTTTTGGCATGGTTTCGGGCTTGGCTGCCGGCCAAGCTGTGAGGAACGTGAAACGAGTAACATTCAGCCTATTTTTTAATAAACGTTGCGATTAATAGTTGACGAGAAAGTTCATCGATGACAGGAGGTTCAGAGGACTGATAAATTGTAGACTTCGTTCAGTGCCGTCTTACGGATCCATTAGTCATTCAAGCTGATAAAGGGCAAAATTCGAAACGAAGTTCAACTGTAACACCGTTCTTGTTACATAGTTTCCGTATAGTTATTCACACTGAGTCGATAGTGGGGCAAGCTCTTTTCAGGACGAAGCTACAGAGATCCTTAAAAAGTCGGCCCGATCCGTTGAGACGGTAATCGTGGGTCTGGGCGAAAACCGTTTCCGTCGTCCCGTAAAAAGCAAATCGCATACACGTAACGGAGCAGAACTGCATTCATCCTATCTTTACTGGGCGACAATTAATTACAAGAGGTTTTACGAACAGCCAGTCTTCTTCGTTGTGACAGTATAAGTAGAAATGGATCAGTATAAAGAAACGCATGTACAGACACTATACAGTTGCTTATAAGCCCCTGCACGCACACACGTTTATTTTTTTACGCGGCTATTATCTTCGTACACTCAACAATAATTAGCTAAGATGCTTTAGGATATAGCTTATTTTTTAAAGTTGCTCGCGTTAAATGAACAGTCAACTTATAACTTTTCAGAGTTAAGTCCCCTGATTTTGTAAGAGTAACTGCAGATTGTTTTTTGCAACGTGAATTCTAACAGGATACAAAGTATGATACATATCGATGATTGATATACGGAATTTTTTCGCTACGAATATTCATAGAGCATTAATAGATTACGCTCTAAGCTATTTAGCTAGCACTTTGGCAGGTGTCACTCGTAACTTTGCCTTTCTACCTGAAATCATTTTCTGTTATTTACGCAAAAACATGTATACTTTTAAAAAGAGATGTTTTGACACTTTTGCAACTTACCACGAATAGACATATAAAATGTAATAGAAATTCTTATCTACCCTTAATGGTCACTTACTTCATTATATCGATTAAGAGCATGATTTCAACAGCCCAGACTCTGTTGTTGGTCTTCTTAATAATAATTCCATTAGATTCATCTTGTTCTTGCTTCCAAACATAAATATGTAGTACGATGTAATAAACGCATTACAAGCAGCTGAGTGCAAGGGTTATTTCAAGAAAAATTTTGCCTGTCGCATAAATTCGATCTTAATCGGTGAGGGGTGCTGGCATATCAGTCGTTCAAAGTCGTTTATTGATTATTTTACGTCTAGTATCACCGTTGACATTACCAGCACGCTTCTCGGGTCGAACCTTGGCCACAACGAGTCCCTAGACTCAGCAGGTAAATACGCTAACTACATGGGTATGATTAACCTGAATATACCTAGGAGCACCCCAATGGTCTAGTCCAGATTTTTTTACCATATAGAAACATAGAAAACGATTCATTAGAGAAACGGCTAGATGGCAAGCTCCAATACCCAATCAATCCAATTTTTTTAATACATAGATAATAAAATAAGCCTGCCATTAACCGCAAAATGTTTGCATCTAGCCGTACATTCTAGTAGTTTAATTCTGTCGACACATACGCCCAAGTAGATGCCTACGCCGTTCTCCAACCTTAGCATTTTTATTGCTTGATGTGGATATGAGAAAATGTACCAACGACTCGATTGACAATTTAGAGCTTCAGGCACAAGGCTTCTTTGGGACAAGTAAATCGGATTGGGGTCAAGCGGCCGGTTTCTTTCTGCATCGCAAGCGAATCTGACTTTGCTGCGTCAAGGCCGAGCCCTTAGAGTTTGTCCAACTTCGAACAGCGAGATCAGCAGAGGATAGACGAACAACCAAGCCGTCTTCCTTTGAGATAGGTGTTTGCATCAATTCACATTGTTTTTGCTTAGTTTCCATTTTCTTCGGTCAGCTTCAGGATATTAAACAGAACTTCGTCTGGACATCGCACATACTGCACAGTTCTAAGCCACAAGACGATGCACATGTAGAACTTTTTTCGTTAAAATGGAACCTTACATAGACAATTGGTACACTTGTTCTCAACTATAGTCGAGTAGCCTTGCGTGAACTTGACTTCTTAAATTTCGATGTGTAAACATTACGTACAAAGTATTTGACATCTGTTTGTTACCAAGCCCAAAGGATTCAAGCGAGAGTGGCAAGCCCTTGTTCACCCTGGCAATGCACAGCCGTCCACAGAAAAGACTTTATCAACTAATTGAAGATACCCCCACTTGGGAAAAGAAGTTCTAGGAAGACAAACTAGATCGCATGAAGACGGCAATGGATGAATCTGTTTTTGACAGTCTCATCCACAAGGCTGTCGTTGCAGTCGTTTCTACATTTGTCTCTACTGCCTACAAAGGTCCAAAAGCTGTACAAAGGTAATACCAGTAACAGAGACGGATGATACGATGAGGTCGCGAGTAGGAACACAGACGTAATGGGCTGACGCACCGCTACGTTGTCCAATTAGACGTACACAGTTACCCGGGACTCGAAAAGAACACCGTTCAGTCGAGAATTGCCCGTCCGGAAATCCAGGATTCCGTTTTAGGTAAACTATCGTCCCGGTTCGAGGAATTACGGCTGAGTTTGACGCTTCTTATCGCTGACCGCTCGCGCTCCCGTGCTCAGTAACAATAGACCTTACTTTGCTCTATCAAATTGACTGTATAACCTATAAGTGACTCTAAGTAGGCAGTCAGTATATATAAAATCAAATAGGCGGATAGATTATAACTTGAGAGATGTACGGCATGTGAGTTTTGTCCATGAAAATGTCAATTGTTAGCAATAGAACTTGGCAACTTGTAGTAATCAAAAATCGTACGGTTAGGCAAATACTAATCACAGTTGATTACGTTTATTTGGATAATCGACACTTATTACGTTACCTAGTATTTGTCGCGAAAATTAACGTTTTTGAACATCCTGGCCTCGGGACCTGGAACATCGATAGCCTGGCCAAAAGACATCTTTGTGCAAATATTTTGGCCTGCTAACTGTATTCCTACATTGCATTTCTACCGGCTAAAATATACATAACAGGGAAAATCAGCATTAATTATACAACCTATAAATTCTATCTGTATACCAAAAAAATATTGTGTCTATACATACATATTGTGAATATGAATCTAATATTAACAGAGGCTATACTTAAACGTACCTGTTTCGAATACATGATTGTTACAAGTATATGAGATCCCTTTACTATTTATACTTCGTATAGATGGACTCCAAAGAAGACTTGCGGAGGAAACTCGTAGGCTTCTTAAGGCAAAAGTACTTACAAGACTCAAGTTTGTTCACTAAACATGTAACTCTGCTCTTGCAGGTTAATGACCTGCTACCAAATAGAATTTGACCCTAAGTAGCACGAAAAATGGGCATTAATTTGTTATTCTTTACGTTTTATCAACTGAAACCGGAATTGATATGTCCAACAAGGTTTTCGCGCAACCCATTCATATAGACTACATATATTGATCAAACCACTATCATTCTCTGAACACGTTTAGATCACTGGGTTGTTTTTTTTGTCACTTTTATTGTTTTTGTAATTAAATCATGCAAAGAAATACAGCTGTAAGTCAATTAGTCAGCGTACGACTGTTAAGGGCGCCAAAGGGTCAATCAGGACGACCGACGGCCACTGTTGCCTTGCAGGTGACTTTATCTATCGTTTTCCCACAGCCACAATGAATTGGCGGAGCCATCACTGTCAACTGTCTGTTAGCACAAGCGGGCTTCTGTCACGCGACCATTTGGGCGCCGGCTAAATATGGCTCGTAGGCATCTGGCCGTACCCGCAAGAAAAGGGAACATCGTAAACGGAGAACCCATCAGCGAAATCCTAGTTTAGCTTCTCGTCTTGGTGCTTAACTTAGAAATTTGTCTGCATGCTCTTATGGTATGACGCGGAACATTTTATCGGCTATCAGATCCACTGCTAACAAAATCCTAATTTTAGAATGACCATACGTTTCATTCTCTTGGGGTGCTCGACATAAAATGGTTGTGCAATCTCTCTTTTGTACTAACGTAGGACAACTACGTTGCCTAGATTTCGTCCACATCAATGATTCCAAGTTGAATGCTCGTCTCAAGAATATATGCCTAAATTTTATGCCTGCCACCCACGCAGCGTTGAATCGACTGTAATGCGAAGAGTCAAGTGACATTTCGAGAGTTTTTTTTTTCTAAGCCTCCGATTGTCATAGAGATATTCCAACTTAGAAAAGCTGGATTTATGTTTACTAACATACTTATAAAAATTTAGTATATACAACTTATAATATTATGTTAGGGTTAGGGCATAATCTTGATCTGGGAGCATCGAACCTCGAGATGGCTTCTATGACTATATTGGATAAGGCTAAGTTTTTTTTTCAACAAGTCTTAGGATGGCACGTCACCGTGCCGAATATATTACTCTACTAACAATGTGATTACTATTAACACCTTTCATAAAAGGCCTGAAGCGGGATTTTCGTTTAACAAAAAAAGCAAATGTCGAGATCATTGTACGGAGTATTATGACGCCTCTCATTTACCGAAACACTCTTTCCCGAGTTCTCCACCATAATGCCAGTTTCTTTTAACCTTAAAGGCATGTTTACATGCATTTTTCATATTTATGCATTATTATAATTGTATGGCACCGGTGTTTAAGAAAGCATAACTTTGTTGGCGCCTGGGTAAAAAAACCCGATTCAACTTACTGTGGCTGGTTGCTTCGTTCATACGGTGGTTATTATATGATCGCTGCGACATGGATATATTCAATGAAGCATATCGGCACGGTGTCTTCAACGACCAAGGGTCTTACTATGCATTATCATATCTAGCCCGTGACACACGATGGTTTCTAGAATTTTTTAAAAGCACTTAACGGCCCTTAGCACCACTTGTGCTTGGCAATATACAATCAGCGCACCGTTAGATAGATGTGAAAGCATGACAAAAAAGAAAAAACACTGTCTAAATCGACCGTAGTCTATTTACAAGTTTTTCCCTATATACTGTAATAGAGAGCACAAGGTACATAAAAAGACAAGGCAATATTAACAGAAGAGTGGAGAGTCAGCTTTGAAGCAGTCTGAAGCGTTCAGAATACAGAAAATTGCAGATATTTTGGTTTCGTGTAGCCTGTCCGGAAGCAAGGTATCATAGTACCCCATATTATCTTAATATGAAACTACTTAATAACTCAGAGCAAGTATAGAAGATACTTTCGTCGATAGAGTCGTATCATAATCTAGCTGGATAGTTTCAGGGACTTTTACGCTGTCCCGTTGTGAATGCGGTCTTTTTATTAAATGAACTCACAAGGGCTCTGAGCCGAAGTTCGTGTATCTTTCATTACGAGAGCACTTTTGTATAAGCAATACAGATAATAAACAATGAAGCGCGACAAGCACAAGCTAGAAGAATGACGACACGTCAAGGCTGTCTGACTCGGTCGAGATGGTCCCAATTCGTTGCAAAATAAATATATAAATTTTCCTGTGGCCTACACAATACACGACTCCCCGGATTCTAGCATTATTTGGATCTTTTTCTCGTTGGTCTGCCTATAGCCGTTTCTACGGTTATATTCGATGCAGTATCCCAGCAAGCCGGATCCCAGATATAGGGGTAAAAGGTAAAACAAAGTATCCAGCCGTCTCCTACTGCGCCAGCTGCCCCGAACTCGTACAACGTAGACATATAAGGATAAAATGGAACATTTATAAACTTCGTATGTACCCGCGCGTTTCGCGTATAATCTAGGAACGTCACTATATGTTCATGGAATGTAAACTTTGTCCCATTTTTATTACCTTCAGTCCGGTACGCTGCTATAACGTAAGCAACCTTAACGCTATTGGAACCCTCACTCGTTGAAGCGAGCACGCCGAAATATATGTTGGAGGGATAGTATTGTTATTATTACTATCCGCAGGTGATCTAAGGAAAATTTTCCCATGACAGAGTTATGCAACTTCTCAGTTGGAAAGATTAATGATATGGTTTGTCGCATTTAATCTTATATTTGTCTATTGATATATACGGCAAGAGCACAGTGGGCCAGGCTTTCCTCTACTGAGTCTGCAATAGAGGCAGTCTGACCCAACATGCTATACAGTTTTAAAGTATTATCAATGTATTCAATAAATAAATAGGTCGTTTCCCCATAGAAAGCAGTTAACAGTTGAATTTTCCTTTCGAAAACGACCTACGTTAGTGAATTGGGACCATCATTATATATGACACTAGAGCTATAATAAATAGATATATAGAAGTAAACTGTAGTCGGAAGGCTGGTTCATAAAATGTAAGGATGAATTAAATGAACCACGAAACTAAATGTTGTGAGCTTTTCGCTGACAGGCTCTCTCACTGCATTAAGGAATAGATACGACTTGAGATCAGAACAACGCTACCATCGTCTTTCGTTGGAAACTTCACTAATCGAGCGATTTTGCAACACTGAGCGCGTCATACAGGTAGAACCAATATATGTAAACGCATTGCGATTGGCAGCAGAGTAAACCCGAGTCAAAAAAGTATCAGATTTGAAATCACTGCTAGTCGGGGCTTTTAGCTCAGGAAAACCTATACGAAAAGACCATGCGGCAGCTATACACTCTATAGGTACATTATAGCGCCGCAGTAAACTCCTACGTCTCGAATCTGATCACTGAAATCGCTGTAACAAAAAGATGCGCCAGGCCGAAAGGTACCGCGCCCTGAACAGGTTCCTTTACCCGACCCCGCTTCCAGGGCAAAATAAGTGCTTACGTTCAACTCTCTTGAGCGATTACCTCTTTATATCAGGAGAGAGGGGAAAACCGACGATGAAGAGCTCACTTCGAACAAGCAGCGGGTACTTAGCGGACGTCGGGGTGACTGTCGCAAATGAACTGGGAAGCAAAGGCCAGCTTGAACTACGACCACACCGGGTAGCGCCATTCTACTGGATTGCTTGAGACAATGCAGTACAGGTCGAGATTCGATAGAATTGGAGAGAAACCGATAGAAATCTAAACACGTGGCTTTTCGGACGATGATTCTTGATGTGTGATAGTTTGATCTGTAGTCGTCGTGCTCCGGAACCAGTCAGATCAGCAGCTGGGAGACGACTCATTCGATATACACAAATAACTACGACTGAAATTCGGTTTGTCTCTATTGGGTATGGACGCGTTTCATTGTACGAAATCGTATTCTGGCCATATGCGTCAATGGACGAAAAAAAAACGTACAACTAAAGCAAAATAAAGCTCCAGAAAATCCTTCTGTTTATTAGATGCTCCATAATAGCCTAAGACAGGTTAGTTTATAGGCAATTAACCTAAAATCATCTCTTTTCAGCCTAGATAATGTTAATCTCTACTCGTATATCTAAATAAGAAAAATTTTCGTGCTTGATAGTACAAGCTGTACACGTGAAGCCTTTGATTCTATCCACTCATCATTGAAATATCACTGACAAGTTTAGGAGCTTTCAATTTCGTACAGAGCCGCTTTGAATATTTTTATAAACTAATAGTAATCGTCCTTTACTAATGGCGATTAGTAGTGGAGACTTATCTATTTGAAAGGCAAAAAATTCGCTTTATATCTATAGTTTCTCAAAGATTATGTGCAAAGCGGGAAGTCATCAAAAAATTAACTCCCAAATATTAATTTAGGATGAAGAATCTGCTTAAAGGCCAAAATTTTCTACGAAATGCCAGAATCACAGCATAGCTATACACTCCACATGAATAAGCTCGAATTTGTCGACTGTTATAATTTTAGATTTGCTTTTGAGTTCGATACTCACCAGGAACTAATTTACATACTGCCCTATTATAAGACGAAACGAAAATTTATTTTATGGATAGAAGCTTTCTTACAACACAAAACTTCCAAGAAAATACGTCCTATTTAAATTAAGGACCTGTTAACGGGCTGTCTCTACAAGTATTCCTTCAATACAAACTTTTCCTAGACAACTTTGTTTTAAGCACGGACAGGTACTCGAAGCGCGTTACCGAAAAGGCCAAAAATACAAATAGAACGATCAACTCGATTCTATAAAGTTTTGAGCTTTACAGTCGACGGCAGCTCTTTATATAATTGCTTAACACCTGCGTATTATTCATGCGAGTCCTATCGTCAAATTGGAGTTAATTAAGGACAATGTACTACTCCTCAAATTATAACGTAACAGATAGTCTGAATCCACCATCATAGGAGCTATAGAGAGATTACTGAATCTTATCCAAAAAGTATTTGCGCCTTTATCAGGATCTAGACATCGAACAAAAGGCCCTGAACTACGACTACTTTGAATGGTCGAATAGTACACTGCTTTGCGTACGGTATACCTGGACCAGCGCGCAAATAGGCACCACCCGATATTTGATCTAACGAGCAAATAGACGAACTCAAATGCTTTGAGCAGTGCTGAACCACTTGAAAAAAGTGTAGAACCGCTTTGCCGGGGAAGACGATATTTCTAAGGGGGTTGCCACACAGGTTCGTGTACAGGTGATTCGACCGGCACTCTTCTGATGAGAGATTCCAAACACTCGTTCCGCAGAGACCTCACTGATGCTGCAGAGGACAAATTCAGAATAATACATTTCTAGATTCGTGTCGCTTTGGAAACGTGCCAGTAAACAAATGTCCACGTGTCTGGGCAGAAACTGTCGGAGCGCGTCCACAGATAAATAGCCAGAAGCAGAGAAAACTACGAGTGCATTCGTATTTCTCTTAGAGAAGCTAAAAATTAAAGATGGCACTGGCTGAGATGTAGACCCGAACGACTATGGTTACCAAAGCAGGCAGATTAAAGGTAACGTTGCTGCACTTAAGACAAATAATGGCTAGAGTCTATAACGGGCCAACGAGCTATAGCGTTGCGGACTGTGTCGAATCTTGAGTGCAGGAGAAAGTTCAATATTGCCAGCTACTTTTCCCAGGAGCCCGATATCTAGGGAAATAGCAAATGACTTTTTAAGTATATACTCATGTTTTAAAAGCAAGAGAATCGTTCCTTAGTCAATAGGCAATTAATGAGTACCTGTTCAGTATATACTAACTCTTTCGTACGGCGGCAATCTTGCAATCAAGTACCATCAGGGATGTTTTCCTCATGCATGCCCGCGTTAGTAACTATGTTGATAGCGAACCCATTGCTAAGACACCAACTAGACCACAAAAGCTGGCTTTCACAGGCGCAACAATACAATTGTACAAATACACACTTATAGCTAACGCGAATAATTTTCGAGATAATTAGGAAAGTAGATAGGGCTCATGTTTGCTGCCAAGTCTCCCTCTCTCTCTCTCTCTCTCTACATATGTATATATATGTACGAGCATGCAGTACGAATCACACGACACCCATTCTCTCTGAGTTACTAAGTTGACAAAACACAGAGATCTTATTTTTCGCTGCAAAGATTACGGTGCCTGTTTCTGAAGCGATCCAACCCCTGTCGCTTTGGTTTTACAGAGTTTACAGAACGCGCATTCTCTTCAGTAGCGTATATTACTCTCTGGCTTCACAGATAAAGTTCAAAAGTGCTTATTTCGCAATTAATCAGATCAATTAACTAATTGAGCTACTTTAATTATTCAGACAAAAAACAGTATTTTGCTTTACCTTCAATAGCAAGGTGTTTCAAGTTTAGTAGTATACGAATGGTATGTGTTGGGACGCCTTTCTCATATTTTTCAGAAATAGAAATACCTGATTATCGGTGGCTATTTCCATGTTTTAAACTAGATAGCACATAGACACAAGAGTGTCGATATTATGTACGGCATTGCATCTTTTATGTAAAATAGCGGCTTCAAAAATACATACAATATTCAGGTGTTTGCTGTCAGTTGTTATCGAAACGATTATCCCTGTAGAATGTTATACAGTTTTAGTAGGTGACTTGCTTCTATCTGCGAAAGCTGCGCCATCGTATGAAATATCCACGTGCTGCATGATGTGCTACAAAACGTATGTGCTATTAAATTTTCTTTCTATTTTGTCTGATTTCCTCTAATGATTACTATCGGAAGGACATCGGATAGCAACACAGGTACAACATAGGGTACACAGCGGCGTCTAACGATCTAGAACGCTTAGGGCTGTCACGTCACTGTTAGTTATAGTAGTGGTCTATCTTCTTGTCGCAACTGAAGTGTCTCAAGCATCTACATTCATTAAGAAATCAAACATCATTACTTAGTAAGACAGTACTACAAACTAAATAGAATCCAACTCAAATAGGCGATATCAGACCCGGGATTGTGTTACTGATAGGCCCGAGCCTTATTGACTCTACAGCCGCTAACCGATTATCTTAGTGCTTCGTTTATCGTCATCATTCCGTCCTGCTTTTGCTCTTACATTAAACACAAGTTATACTTAGAGAGTTACGTTTGCTGTTTCAACCATATTTGTGGCTTTTAATGATGTTGGCCCGCGTATGCGTAAAACGGAACAACGTACCCGTCGATGCCATTTAGCGTTCCGGAATTTCGTTGTGGAGGCGGGATCGGAGCACATAGGCAGCACATTCGCGAATACGCAAACCGAAACGATCCCGCAAGGACGTTACCGATATTTGATAAACAGAGAAGCATTAGCGGGATGCCGACCAGAGCGTATAGGATTGTCGCCACTTTTCCTTCATTGGTCTTCGGAGCAATGTGACCATAGCCTGTTGGGAGAAAATTGGCATAGATATAGACGTTAACAGCAAGCACTGTTTTAAAAGACTTAAGCTACCTTCTGCAGTTGTTAAACCAGGGGAAGTGTTAGAAGAATACGTTAAACGGGCCCTACCAGTTTTGGCTCGTGATTACCATAAAAACTGCTTTCAATGAAATCCATGCATTTGTAATCCTGTTCCACGCGGTTTAGCGATATATAGCCTTGTATTCTAGCCAGAACTGAGTCGATCGCAAAAGTAGGTGAGCTTTAATAAAAGGAACAAATAAATCCGATAAAGTGAGGAAAACGCGCGTGTATTGCAAGCGCGCCAACGCCCACCGGGAATAGGTTCCAGCAGAGTGGTTGCCTTAAACCTTTTTGCTCCTAGGCTAATAGATACGGACGAGTCCGATGCTGTTTTCAAAATCAATCGCAGATGTGCGCGAGTATAACATTTGTGATGTTTATAAAACGTTAAGAAAAGCTCATGGATAAGGACGTTCATCTGTTCAGGTTGACAATACCCACGAAAAATCTGCTGAAGGAAATGCACCTAAATGGTACTTTTTGTGAAATGCATTCGATCACCACTCGTGTGTAAGTGGCACTTTGGTAAACGTCTTTCATTATACAGAAGTGTTTTTTGCTATTTAAAAAACACTACATTGCAAAAATAAGAAAGAACCTCAGGTCTGCGTCTGCGCATCTTTTTGGCCGGGTTTTTTATTCATGCACTGGTCAAATGTCGCGTCGAAGTACTGATGGCATCCTGAAACGAACATCAATTCCATCTAAAAGTATTCACTTGATTCCGTTCACATCGGGTCATCAGCGATAAATTGGCTTTTTTTTTTCTGGAAATAACGGCATAGGTAATTTAGCATTGTGAACCCCAATATAAACACTGATTTTCGTAGTGGGTTCACATGAACATTCCGTACAGCCACTGAAAGAACTAGTTAGAATAGACTTTAGTTCTGTGCAAAAGACTGCTAGCATATTATAACGTTAATCACTGCGAAGCATATATTTTTGCAGGTATGAACATTAAGAATGTCTCGCTTTCTCATATGTACTTAACGTCATAGCCTTTCTTAAGTGTGCTTGGCAGTTACACAACAGTATTTTGTTAAATTATAAGAAATAATCTAACAATTTAGTATCGTAACGTCGCTGTTTTTACTTTCAGTTACCATACATGCATTTTTTTCGACACATTTAATACGGTTCAAAGTTATAGTTACAATTACTGATATGAATGCTCACGCTAAGGTATAACATCTCGCAGAGCGTGCAAACGGGGTCAAGAGCGGCGCCCAAAGCAATAGCGCAGTCTTCAGTTTATACAGTCAACCTTACACAAACGCTGATATTACTTTTAGGTAGACTAAAAATGCATAATATTACTTCTGCATCCCCGTATCCCAGTCTCGACCTTCCCGCGCCGTTCTCGAGAAAGTCGTTTGCTGCCGTTGTAAAACGTCACATACCCATTGAAACGGTAGCCATGTTGCAGGGCCCCGCTTTCCTTTTTGTTGTAAAGAGGGTTAAGAAAAGTCAAACCGCGGTCAACAACGCTGACAGCAAGGCTCAACGGAGCTTGTTCAGTCTAGCAAAACTACACAATCTTCTTGCCGAAGTGGAATGGCAAACAAAGAGCGCTCTGTTTCAGCGACAGCCCGAATTTCCGGGAATGCCCGATTTGACAAATCGCTCGTCAGCCTGCGGCGGGCCAATCTCTCTTTTATTGACAACTGTTGTAAAATAATCTGATACTAATGGATCTAACATACGTAATACATTTTTGTTCGAACAACGCCCACCTAGACAAGTTTAGTGATTTGTAGAACGGCGAAAGACATTATCGCACTGCTTTTGGGTTTCATTTGTTACGCTTGCTACATAGATACCAAATTGCGTAATACCAAGTCGCGCGATGTAAGTCTAGCTAGCTAATATCATTTAGCTATAAAAAAATACGCCCAGTTCTATTGGCTCTAAATAAAATGTAGTGAAACGATTCTGGATGGAGCTATAAAGATGGCTGTAAAGATCGCAGACTGCAAAAACGACGACTTCAAGGTCATCCTTGTCCAAACCTGTGGCGCTTTTGGACAATCAGTCGCTCAGTGGGCCTACCAACTGGTCCCTGTTTGATTTTGAGATACGCGACCCACAGGTACTAGCTCAAGTAGAAAGCTGGATGCTTTTGGTACGATGCCGTAGTGGTTCGGATGATGAAGACTTTTATGAATATTGTTAGCACAGAAGAAATGAACTGCGGGTACAACGTATGGTGCGTCGTGTACTGTTGTCTCCCCAGTCGATAGAAAGAATATTTGTTGGCGACATATCTGTCAAGTTCGCTCGGAATACAAAGTTTCCTTTTGTACTTGGTGGCTCCAAATTGTTCGTTAGGTAGACAATCCACCTTAGGAAAAAAATGAGAAACATGCGTTCTCAAGAAACACGCACAAAACAATCTAAATAATGTTAGATAGATTAGGTAGATGCAGAATAATCACGATTTTTTCGCTTAGCAACAGAGCTATGCTATCCTACAGCTTCAACTCAAGCATACGTAAATACCGCGTTTTTATGAGGCATCGTCGTATGAGATGAAGCAAAGACTTCACAATCGGAAAAATCAATACAATGAATTAGTATCTTCGTTTGTTTGAGAATTTTCATCGAAATAATGACTTACGCGCAATCAAAGAATAACGAAATATAGCCTTTGGAAAATCCTAAATTGGTGTAAACATTCCTAAACAAAATTAGATGTCATTGACTTAGAATAATCGATATTTAGAATAATCACAGTGTTCAGTAAATTGCCTAGAAAAGTCAATGTGTCACATTTGAAAGACAGCGATATGTAGTAGCTGACGTAGTTTGACGAAGTGTTTCGAAGTATACGAAAATTGTTTACTAACATTAAAAACATTTTCCAGACTATGGACAATTTTGTTATACACTGTTTTTCTAAAGTGTTTTCTCGAACTAAACAACTAATAACTGATAGGAATATCGAGCTTGGGAAAAACACTTATTCTATGAAATGAAATATGGCAAGGACTCGTCACATCATTTAGCCCTTAGGCACCCTTTCATGCAACGAATACACCTGACTGAAACCTTCCGTGGAAGAAACCTTTGTGTTTCAAATTTTTGCGCCCGGTATTGCCGCTAGGCATTCCGCCAGACCGTTTGTTGGCGGGTTGGCTCCCAGCATTTGAATCTAGATTACAACGTGTTCCTAAAATAGCAGGCAAATACGTTACTTACAAAGCCCCGCAAAATCTATATGAACTCAAATTTCCACAGAATCACAACTGCCATTTAAGGATTCCTTATGATGAAAGCCATGAATAAATCCGGTCCGATTGTTTCTACAGAAGAGAAAATTCCAGTACCTCTCTACCATTGACCTTTACACGCATATACCTCTGACCCTTTTGATGCGCAACTTAAGGTATGCAAAAATAAATATCCAATCATTTAGTAAGCTTATGTTAAATGTTTTAAGTGTGCACATACTTCCAGCTTCCACGCCTGTTACCGCTGCCAAGTATTGCTTCCGTCTGCTGGCCCTTAACACAAAATGATTTCTTACTAAGCTCGGTTTCAGACCCTGACCCAGTTGAGTCATTAAGTGTGGGTTTCTGGATACGGGCAGGCAGGCAGACAGCCTTTGAAAATTTGTAATTTTTGCCAATACGCATATTGAAGGAATCGGGTCGGTCAAAGTGGTACCTTTTTAAAGGCAAAGTTGGTAATCAGTTTTACGAATACCATTCGGTTAGAGTAAAACGTTTCACGTAAATATACAAAATGTGGCTGATATGTACGAATAAGCTTTGTATATCGGGCTACAATTAGGTTCTGCGTAAAACGCTTCGTGATTATACGACGTTCAGAAATATTTTTGACTGTTCCAATATTAATAGCTTCTCAAAGGCACAAAATTTAGTGCAGTACAATTGACCTTATAGTATCCTTTTTCTCAGCACTATGACCTAAAATTGTTTGCAAGGTGCCTTCATTTACGAATGGTAGCTTTGGTTCCGGAGCGCAGTCAAGCACAAAATGAGCTCATCTTGACTTACTTCGCCCCATACCCCCTGGCTTTACGCCCCGTAGAGCACGTCACATAATAGTCACAAGAATACTGTATAAGCAAACCTACTATCGCGTAGGACTCAACTGAATTAAGCCTTTCCTAATCTCGCGTTACCGCAGGCAAAGTTCATAGATTCAACCCTTATTTATTATAGCTTATAGGTCTTTTTGTCATAATGCTAATAATAATAAGTCTATGTAATCAATTAATAATGCTATAGCGATAAAGCTAATCGTACAGCCCATTTTGCCTATCGAAATGTAGAAAAATAACTAACTGCAATATTTGTTGGCATCAGTATTGAATTTACTATGCGAGTTTTCGTTGCACGTGCTAACTAATTCATGGGCATACATCGTATTGGTAATCTCGAACGAGCGCGTCTAGTTACATTGACAGATGGACACCTAGGAACTTTCGACCGTATAACGGAATGACGTTGCCAAGTGCCGTAAAAAAATCCTGTGACGTAGCTATGAGCTGTTTACTACTAACTATCTCGATTTCTTCACTTAAAAAAAATGCCTTCACATGCTTTGTACCCTGAAAAAATACCGACGAGTATGACAGAGGTTTTTCAATACATCGAAACTATAACAGAGTCCTTAAAGGCTAAATACTGAGCATTACACATAGTGGTGAGGCCAAGTAAATACTGCGGAGGTTTTTCGACTTGATGATGATCCGTTGAATAAAAACGAATGCAAATGGAAGCATATTATTTGGCTGATCGCTATCTGCAGTCGGCAATCTTCATACCTTCATCTCTAGTAAACTATTTATCATTTATTTTTCAGGCCCGAAACAAATGATGTATACAGTGCTAGACGTGGGCATAATGATGTACATATATATACAAAGGAATATGTTGAAAATGGTGTGTCACATGTGAATAGCTGCTGAAAAAAATTTCACATATCCTGGCTATAATGCCTTAGCTAGAGAATGGATATTCTAGACATACGAAATAACACTGAAAATGCTTGTTTCCAAATCGAAACATAAATATCAACCACATTAGACGGGCTATAATTGTTAAATGAAAGAACCTCCTTCGGCTGTTGTTTTCCCAATCTCAATAATATGTTCATCTATTTCACCTGTTTTTCTGTATAGCTTCATGGTTTTTGCGGCTCGACTCTAAACAGACACGAACAAAACACGATAAGAAGATCGAAGTATTTGTTTAGGTGACGACAACGCAGTGTATATTTCGGTGTGAAAGAAGACAATGTGGAACTGCCTGTAACGGCTGATATATAGAAGTTACGATTCTTGTCTCAAAGACTAAGCTTGATCACAAGCAAAATTAAATTTCTAGAGCGTACAGCACATCAGTCAGCGTATTCAGCTAAAAAGTCCATTTCATAATTTACATTCCGTAGATGTAAAATAGTAGCAAATTAAGTCTAGGTTAAAAACATGATAATTTCTATTAGATATTTTTCGTTTTAGTTAGTAGTAGAAAATTGTTTTCATCTTGACGTACATTGCCTGCCATGCATTCAATTTGCTCAATTTTATGGGTCGCGTAGTCTGTTTTTTAAATAGCGTAACGAGGCTCTACGTTCGCGCGCGAAAAATTAGGCTTCTAGCGAAAATATATCGCTACGATATACTATATGTACGTAGAGGTAATTTGGTATTTATAGCAGAACAGTGCTTAGCTTGAAAATATCTATCTCTGATCTAATCATTTGTAGATAGATAAGTACATCAAAATAATTATTAGTTTGGGCCATCGAATTACAACTGTGCTCCGGATCAACAGCTGTAAAATACAAAATAACTGGAAAGCTACTTCATCTCGACTGAGATGTAAGATGTAATATAGCACTTAACCCCCAGATTCCAAAGCCCAGAAAGATCGCCTACTTCTGGGTTCCCCAAGTAATTGTACGTTGATCCTGTATTTCGTTAGCAACATAATATAGCGATATGTAGCAATGACAAAAATTGGGTACGGATTGAGCGGGATCCACGTAAAACCATGAAGGTTTGAAGCCTTCGGAGCATTAATATAGCTGCCTTTATATCTGCAAGCTGAAGTTCGAAGCGGTGGATAGTGAAACGTTTTTGAATACGGGCAGCTCATAGTTAATTTAATTGAGTTCTTTAAATAAGAGGACAAGCGCAAAAGTTTCGTGCCAACGCTTGTGCTAATTGGAAAACAAAAAGAGACAGAGATGAGCTGTAAACTTCATCAAATATCTCTAAAATACTTTGTTTTCCAGGGCTTTAGATCGTTATAATGCGTCACTGTGATCCTTGTATATTCGCCTTTGTTCTTCTAATATGAATCCGCTTATCAGAGCTAAGGTGCGGATTTTAGGTTTTTTTTAGTGTACAGCTAACAAAAAGATGAAAATAAAAAACTATATATATATATATATATATAAAGTGAAGTTGGAATGGGTCATTACGCTATGTGGCATCTGTGTAATGTTAGATATAGCGAAAATGAGGGACATCCTGGATCGTCCTTTTCAACCTAAGATTGCGTTTCTTATTCCTCATCGTTGAGTGCATTTGCCAAGACAAAATTTGCTATGGTTCTTTACAAATGTACAACAAACTCCTATATTTAGATAATAAATTTCATGTCTTCTCGGAAAAGACATAATAATTATAAGCAGTAATATTATTATGATATAATTCAAATGGAGAAAACGTGTTTTACTTCTAATTAGTAGCCCCGTCCACTAGTTTCTCCTTTCCACCGATTCTTTCGTTTTTCGCATTGAGCATTCACGGTCAGTGCGCCATTTTTACAATACATCTGACTGAAATTAACTTATATATATTAATTAATTCACAGTAATCAATTGATTAATTCACAGTAGCCAAATAATTCATTTACATATAGTTGAATATTAAAATACGTTAGCAGTATATTGGAAATGTACGTTTTCCGGTTATCGTGGGCTTCTCTCACGAGAATATACTTTGTTTTAGTTAAGGCTTCTTCTGACTCGTAGCGTATATTACATACTCAACGTGAAGTTTTAAATTAACGTAGTGCATGTGCTTGTGCTTTGCCGGATTCGGGCCTGAATATGCCTTAACTAGTAATCAGGCGACCCTAGAGAATAGCTTTTTCGACTTTCATTCTCAGCTCACATAAGCTTTCGATGTGACAGGATATTTTTAGGGATCTGCAAACAAAAAATGCTCGATATTTATGTTTTTTTTTTTAAATTTCCCGCCATTTAAAAAGGATAATTCCAAAGGACTCACACATTATGCCAATCACAATAGAATATGTGAACCGAAGTGGGTTTACTCGCAGTGGCTTTTTTTCGTGAGCATTGATTGCCGAAATGTGGCTTATTTGCCCTGGTAATCTCGCGCAAGCGGCGCTCCTGTTCGCAACGCAATCAGATCCTGTACGTCCAATTTAGTCGTGACGAGAAATGGCTTTGTTAAGCTGGGCATAATAGTTTAGTTTAAAAATAACTAAACTTCTGTAGTTAAATCATTTCAGACGCTATGCTCAGGCAAACCTTATGGTAAATTATTAAACCTGAACTATTATATTTTTTTACGTACGACGTACGTTTTTCAATATCTGCCCCTCCTTCTATACCAATAATTTCATTTGATAAATATATAATTTAAACGATAATTTTATTAAGCATTTATTGTATCAGGAAATATAAGTGCAGCGTACGACAAAAAATCCCATAGTAGTCCAATGTTGCATTTCCAACTGTATAATGTACAATTATCTAATTTTATTCTAGTTTCAATACTTCATTACATGAGAATTGACTTCCTTACAAGTTTTATTCAAACGATTTCATTATACGAAATATCTCGTGACGCGTTCTTTATACTAGTGAGTAAAGCTTAATTACCGATCACTAGGCCTTTGGTGTGATAAAGCACCAACGTTCTAAAGCACTCTACATGTATTGCTAAAGAAAAATGTTCATATTTCTCTGCCGGCCATAGACACACATGGTCGTCAGGCCACCAGTGAATTTTTTGAAGTCGTATCAACGTAACAGCGAATGGCTTTCATTCTACTATTTGTTTAACCGATATGGCTACCTTAAAAGATTGCGGTTGTATATGTGCTATGGCAATCTGCATTTTTTGGCGGTGCAATAGCTTCGTTTAATTCTCCCGTTGTCGTTCCTATGGTTGATCGGGCTTCCTTGGAAATTATTTTTTTTCCTCTTCTAATGGACAAGGCCGACGAACAGGCAACAATTTCCCATGCGTTTCCATCGGTTTACGATTGGGCCAGCTGCTCAATGCCGGTGCGAAGTGGGTTGAAAACGGATGGAAGCTAGCCACATCATTTCACAGCAGCGTTTGCAAATATTGTACATCATTACAAATACAGATTAATAGTAGACAGCGGGGCTGCGGTTACGTAAGAGAACTTGAAACAATACGCATCAGCGCTATGGCCAAGATAAATTTTAGCTCTACTTCTATTCAGCGATTAACTTTACATGAAGGGCTGTTTCGGTGACGCATTCGACACGATGTGACGTAGCCGACCGGCAAGCTTAGAATGCTAGTTTTGCTTGTTTTTAGGTAGAGTGGCCTATTATAGGGTAATAATGCATCAATATTATCACGACTTACAATGATGAACACAATAAAATTTGGCCTAGCGATAGTTACAATTATTTCGTAAATGTTCCACGAGCTTCCTTTAGCCAAAACTCGGTAGAAAACACCCACCACGTAACAAGGGGATCCGCTTAGTAAAGCAGTTGAAACTGCTGATTCTGTCTTCCAGTGCGTGCAGAAGTACTGCAATGTGGCATTTGATCTTCAATTAGATATAATACAGTTCGGATGTTTTCGTCAAAAGTCTTGCTTGCCATTTCATAATACCGAGAGGTTTTCGCTAGCCTGTAAGTAAATTGCAAAAGCCGCATACGTATAAGTAGGTATATGTAATATCTCGACTCGGGAGTCCCTTTTCTCATAGTCTCGCCATATTCATCATCGACTAGATACATTTAATAGAACATGACAGCAGCAATCGATCGTCGCCGATCATATACAAACCGCAATATGTTCATGTTTTTGGCCGGCATGAGCCAAGTAGCAAGTCAATGAGCCGTGCGAATAAATTCGAAAGGACGCGATCGAAGAAACACTCGCTTTCGTCTAAATGAACAATGTAAGGTCGTTGAAAAGGAATATTGACTCAATGACAATTTATAGGTTCGACTGAATCAGCACATTAGTACGGTCCCGATTTTGATGCTGCGACCGTTACTGTTACGAAGAGACTTTTCGCTTGGCAGGAGTGCGTACGAGACAACGAAAAGCCTATTGTGTAAAGTCATGACGAGCATTGGCATTCTCGTGGGTAGAACTCTACCCAGCAGTAGTGTTAAAAGAAGACTGAATGAGTTTAACGAATGCGGTTGGGTGTATGGGCAAACGGGATACAAGGAAGCAATTTGTTTTTGTTGCTTCAATCGTTGTTGCTGTTATTGTTCGATGCGGCTAATACGAACTCTTTGTTCTTTAGCCGGCTCCTTCTGAGCAAAGCGCTGATTCAACATCCGATTATAATGGTTCTCGTAGAGAGTATACGTAGAGATGAGCGAGGTGCTCTCCTGTAGAATAATAATAAAATGGCTATATAGTATAACTTGAACATAACTAGAACCGACGCTACTTCTAAATCTGCCTTTGTTAAGTGGATGAGAAAAACTATGTCAGCCAATATCGACCGAAGCCATAACAGTAACATACAACCTTGAACCTAGTTTAATTTTAGAAGAGTAGTCTTTGAAAAATTGTTAAATTTTTTGTTTGTTATGAGCGCTTCGTTCTGTAGTTTATCAAAAAAAAAAAAAGGCATCAATAATTAATTCCATTGAAGATACATTAACATACATCCTTTGAAGTGAACGGTTTTACGTGCAGTCGCATTCGTTTGTGCAGGTACACAGTTGAAAGGGTAAATCTATCGGTTGCATTTCGAGTAGACAATTTTAGATATAATGAGAGAGTGTTTACAGGTCAGGTGGCATACGTTTGAATACATGTTTACCTTCGTAGGTTACAGTTACTCCACGTAACCCCGGGTTTTCTACGAGACGTAAAAGTTCCGTTATTAGTAATGGCCAGTTGTCGTGTTATTGTTATTCTGGTTAGGTTCTGCTTGCAATGATTAAATTTGCCCCTATCTCCTGGAAAGTCATAATAACGAAAATGTTCTTTTCTACCATTCGCACGTTCCCAATTCAAAGTTAGCACGAACACATGATTCAAAGCACTACGCGCATTCACGTACTATCATTTTATGGCTTGATAAAAAAAAGAGCACAGGCAAAGTAAAACTAGATTGGTAAAACTTCATATGGAACACCCCAGGTGCGCTTTTTTTTGACTAGGTGTGTTTCTTATTTCAACTGAAAAAACATCTTGAACTGGTCTCGCTTGTACTCGTTTTAAAGCAGAACAAAGTATCATTATGGACAGTTTTCCTTCAGAGAAACTGACGTTCTCTATGTTCTCCAAAGAGTTGTACAATACGTTGATAGTGAAAGATTGCATAGAAAACTACTATACAATCGTGCACCAGCCGGCCCGATCAGATGCAACGTATCTAATAACCCATAACGTTACGATTATGCCACTAAACCCGGACTCGACAGTTCCGAGCGTCACTCGCACGTCTTTCACTGGTTATTGGGTGGTCAACGTATCTAAACAAACGTGATCATAGTTGATACAAATTGATTTAGGACAAATATTATATCCATCACATTTGTAAGGTACATCATAAAATAATGGGGTTACAAACAGTAGCTTTGTATCGAAGATCTGCAGACATATATTCACTTAGTGCATTGGTACTGAATCGCAAGAGCATAAGCTTGAATAAACATACCATTTTTCTAACACTTACATTTAGATTCTACAATAACATAGAAGGCGAAAAAAATACTGAAATTCTTCAGATGAGGTATATTAAAAGGCACCCGTTTACCTGCTATAAAAAAAGATCTTTCATTTCATGATCTTCTATGTGACACATGAATGGGCTTGAAACAATGGTTTATAAGTTGTCCCACTAGGAAGCGAACCCAGTGGTCGGCGTATCATTGAGATATTTATTACGTTATCATTCGTTTTCCGGCAAAATAACCTGTTCCGAATCAAACAGTGCCTGTATATTCAGCTAGCATTGAATACTACTTTGCCCTAATTCGGTCGGCACATTAACATTTGTAGACTTTTGTCATCATTTTCTATAAACCATTCTCAAGTCACGGGCACACATGAATGCCAATGGTTATGCGTAATGTCATTTTGGCGTTGGCGCCGACCTTTAGGCCATACTAGGAACTAACAGCTGAAATCGTGTGAGGGAACCGCAAAAAAATTGACGGCCATGACCCTCAGCCGTGAACTCTCAAGTCTGTTACACCTGCCTTTAGCGTCCATTCGCATTTTACTCATAGAATCGTCGTTGATGTTGAGCTCGCTTAAAACAATAAAGTGCCAAATAAGCGACTGGCCGAGGTTGTCAACATTTCTTCGCCATCATGGCTGCTTCCGTTGCTCTATCAGGGCTTCGCTTGTCATACGATTATGACTCACAAAAGTTCATCCCGTTTGGCTGTCAAAATACTGACACGGAAGCAACGCGTACGATCTGTTATGCTTCGCCGTTTTTTTTTACAGGCTTTCAATTTGGAGGGAATGCCAAGTACAATCATTAATTACATCATGCTCTGCCCAAGTCGTTACACTGGCCTTGAGTTTGCCTTCTTATCAGTGAGTTTTGCGGTCTGGCAAGCTTATTGGCGTTACCTTTTTAGATAAGCATGCATCGAGTATGCGGTTTTTTGTTCTATAAATAGAAAGCGGCGCGGCGAATCTATACGGACATTGTTGCTACATAATACGGACATGCTTTTTAAGGCACTTGAATCTTTTGATAGGACAAAAACCTAAGTGTCCGTGCCTGAACATATGATCCGTCCTCAAGCAAATGCATTACGTATCATATCAGGTTCGTTGTGCAGACGAAAACTATACTGTCAACGCGTAGTACGTTACCTAGTCCGTGACATCGGCAAAGACCACACGCATCTTTGGATGGAAAAATGCGGTGGTTTACATATTGACCTTGATGTTAAACGAAGCTTCGTTTAACATGTTGAAGACATTCCCCAAGACATCCCCTACCTCCTATAAAACTATTGACTAAAATTCGCTACATAATATGTTCATAGGCGGAAGCGGTGAGTGAGACTTATGAGCTAGAACAAATAAATATATCCGTCTAACAAACTTACGATTAGTTTCACCTGCTATAGGTATCATGAATACTACATTTCCGGAAGATCTTTTAAATCAAACTATTATTTTTCTCAACGTCGCAATAGAATTAAACGAGAAAACACGACTCTTACGCGAAAAAATCAGAATTTCTGTGAAACAGAAAAGGCCACTGTCAACAACTGTCATTTGAACGCGATTGTATTTACGTCAGGCAAGATTACTCGTATTGATCGTAATCGTACCGTAAATATTGACTGAGAATTAATTTCGGATTATTGAAGAACTTCTATTACGGTTTATCAGTGACGTATTTTAATATAAACCTGGAAGTTGGAACATTCGTTTTTTTTTATAATGTTTTATATGCCCGTCAGCAACTTTAGAATGTAAATTTATACACTAGTAACACTCGTGCGCGCAAACGTATGTGCATGTAATTTGTAGACCAGCCTATGTAAAAACGTTGCAAGTAAATATAGTATACCATACTACATTAACGTAGACGCATTTCATTCAAGTGTGGCAGTTACCTTGTGAGTACGATATATTTGACATTTGCTCTCTAGGCGTCCACCATTGCCTGTGCCTATGCCGTTTTCGCAGCCGATGCGTTAGCGCAAAACAACGAATGCCGGTATCTTTTTTTCTAGATTGCCCTTAAAATTCTATGGGTGTATGGCGTGAAAGCTGTAGTAGGCTCAACAAAGTGCGCGTGGCCAGTTCTGGCCCGTCTGTTGCAAATGTACTGCCGGACCGGCGAACACTTTTGAGAGTATGAGGTAGTAACACAAGCCTCTAGTGGGTCATGCAGTGCGGTGCGACAAGCGTCAATAGGCGTAAACTAAAGTGTCAAGCTCTGCTGATATGAATGCATCCGTATCCACTTCCTCTAATAGACGAAATAAAAAAAACACAGCTTATCGAATATTAGGGCCTACACTACGCAGGACTACCATTCGAGCACATCTTGGTTTGAAACTATTTTATCTTAATGCTAGATATTATAGCTATGAACACACCTACTGCGGACGTTGAAACTACTGGACGAGTACAGCCAGACAAATGGACTGCGTGGATTGTGTGTCATGATATTCGATAGACAGAACTTCGATAGACGAACTTATTTATCTCTGCTGCTGGAACTAAACCGATCTGACACAATTCTGCAGCATGTTAAATTGTCGATACTGGATTCAATTGAGAACCTGGAAATTTGTAAATGTTTAAATGACGACTAGTCGGCGGTCTCGATTAACGATAACTTTAACTTCTGGAATGCGAATATGATAACTGCACAAAAAATAGTTGAAAATATGTTTTTCATAAAATGCATCCTTGAAGTTCACTGCCTGCTGAACGAAAGGAAGAGCTTTTTTGAAATTCTCCTCCGGGCATAATCTTCCAGGACAGCGTGCTAACCTAGAGTCCGAAACAGCTCGGCTGTTATACTTCGAGCAGTCATTACAACTGTTAACGAAACCGACGAGGAACTGCAGTATAGTAAGATCTAAGAACACTTATAACCTATTTGTTATATCGTGCTTGGGAATCGATAGTCGCTTGGGTGCGTCTCTCATTAAGTATTTATATGCTCATATTTGCCGCTAGAATAAACGGCCATACATTATCAATTGAGATCTTACGATGGCCGATCAGATGGACGCTTCCATCTGCAGAACGTAACGCCGAAATGGTAAGCATGTAGACCTTTGACGGGCCTCATACAGCCCATCACTAATCAGATAATTCAAGGGTAGGTAGTGTTGTTCATTATGCCGTCAGAAACCCAACAAGGAAAGCGACCCACTGAACGAATCTGCCCATAACATCGACAGCATACGGGGCCATTGGTCACTACAAACACACACCTAAATTTCGTATGGATGAATTCTTCCCTTTCGACAACAGTGTTTGGCGTTGAATACAGGTTGCCAAGTGTCAATATATATATATATGTTCAGGTTTAAAGGAAGAAGACCTGTGTCTGAGTTGAATAGATATATATTTACTTAAGTTTAGTATTGATTAATTATATTTGACGAGGCAATCAACGATTAGATGTATCACAGAGAGGATATTTGAAAAATAGACGAGGTCAGCAATAGAGTTGAAAAATTATTCAGCATTTTCTGTACGCTTAAGTAATCATCTACACTCTACAATTGGAAGTGTGATAAATCGCTTTGTGTGCATTGCTTCCAGCCCGACTATTGTTTGTAGGTAATTGTATGGGCTTGTGAGGAGCCACGTTATTTGGTCTATAAAAAATGCAAAAACTATCAACATTGACGTCGAAAATTACCGGCTCAGACCGTATTACCGTATTGGGTCTGTTTGCGTAATCCGAATGACTCGGTAGTCTGGTCAGCGTCATATTAACTTACCATTTAACAGCACGAACACCTTTGCGCACTCAAAATCAAAACAATTTACTAAAATATTAAGCCGAACCAGGCGATATAATCTGCATAACAAGCGATGATTGGCTTAGCTGAAGGAGACTATCATGAATTAAGCTTATCTGTAACAACCCCAGTCGATTAGAAAAGTTACTTGTTAATTATTAGCTAAATTAATAGTTAAAATGCTAACTACGTGCGAACTAACTTCTGAAGTTACAGAACGTCTATAAATATAAATAAATACATATCATTTTCTGACAGTTTATACAATACGTCATCGTAGGTTATCTGCTGTGAGTGCATTGTACGTGAATAGCATTCTTCTGAGTGTTTGCTTATTTACTAAGGGTCGCCCGATGCTCATGCGGCTGATAAATAGATTAACTTGATAAGTCTACATTCTCGTAGTATTAGTTGCTTTTGCCAACCCATTTTGAGTCTAATTAGATCTGGCCCTTTATAACAGGGCCTGACCTATTTATATGAGCGAAACAGCAGTAAGGCATAGTACACGCGCTATTAAAATGTTCCATACTTCGACAAACGCTAGTGTCCCCTCGGAACAACAGCTTAAGTTTGCAACTTAACCACCCATCGATCATGTTCCCAGATCAGAGTAATATTACGAAGTGCAAATACGTTACTCAAAGCGTTACCCAAATACGCTACATACTTCCATAATTCGAGCGGAATTATATGTGAATTAAACTGATAGCAGGCCAAAACCCAAATGCTTAAAACGGCCAAAAACTCGAATGCGTAAATAGTATCAAAAAATCTAACTGTAAAACCTTATTACCAAACTGGCAATTTTTATTGCCCCCCTGAATACCAAAATGGCCTTCGAACAACGCTGATGGCCTTCCGAGCCTTGTGAATCTAAACCCAGATGAGGACTAACTGGTCTACGTCACTAAGGCCTTCTTCTGATTTTTCGGAAGTCGTACGAAGCTTGGCCGTAGCGTAGATTGTAGATTTTAAGTAAACAATGTTAGCGAGGCTCGTCCAGCGTAGAATGGTTATATCACAGCTGATCTCCCGCTGGATTTCCGAAAGGGACATTCGGCTCTTTTCCGTGACGAAGTTGCGTACTAAAAACTGATTTTCTAATCTAACAATAAAAGCAGCGAATACCAACAACTTATTAAGGTTCTTTTCTATTTAAGCGTATCACCTTATACATGCTATCTTTGGCGTATGTTCCGCCTAATTTGCCATCAACACTATTTAGGCTGCGTTTACGCCGATGTTTCCAATTATTTTCGACTCGGCAAGAGGCGTAAAGTTAACCACAAAGAGTAGCGCAAAAAGTGAACAACGTTGATCAGGTCTAAGGAGGTCGGTCACGGACGAACACAGGTGACATTGCGGCCTTATCGTTCCTGGCCGGTAATCTCAGACACTGCTGTTGTGAATAGATAGGCAAAGTAAACAACGTTGTTTATCGTATTCCCACGCTTCGCGTAATGAGACATGATGGGGTCTTTTTAATTGTTATTTTTGTAGCCAACGTACCAGAGGCAGTAGTAGTGGTGATTCTGTCCAATTCTCTCATATTCGAATTTAGAAGGTATTGCAACCATAGCATTGAATAAGTTGCAGTATGGCAAATTATATAATATAAACATTAGCTGATGTTCAATACTTGTGAGCGGTAACTGCAGGCATCTGTCTGAGTAGAGAGAGTAATCTATCTCAAGTGAACGACAACGAGTATACATATCAGTACTCAGGACATTCGAATTACATGATAATTAAGCACGGTGAGAACAATCATGATTTGGACGACAATTTCAAGAAATATACTGTGGATTCCTCCTTGATCGTTGAATGTGAAGTTAATTTTAGGCATTCGGTCTTCAGTTTGGTGAACAAGTACATCGTGTGGGAGGTGAAAAACCTTCACTATCGACGGTGACCCCACGCAAACGGAAGTCCAGATAAAGTCGATTTAAACGTCATCAATCTCCCAATGAACAGAGAAATCACTGTTGGAAGTGCTGGCTTCCGATGACGAAACATCTTCAGTCTTGAAGATGTTAGAATAGAGTTTTCCGATGGTCTAAGGAACCGTATGATGACAATAAAAAGGTCTCTTTGTCAGAAACGTGTTCTCTGACTCAAACGTTAAGCTCTTGCATAATAACCTAATTATAACATCATCCCTGGCGAAATTGTTCAGCATCGGTGCATCTGTGTCAGTGACTATTCCTGACCACAGCAGAGGATCATGGCACGGTGCAGCTTTGTCCTGCGCCCTATCAATAAGTCTATTTACTTTTTTTTTTTTTCGAAACAGACTGTATCATTGATTACATACTTTTGTGTCAGTCATAATTCATTTTTTCTAGTTCAAATACAATCGTTGGATTGATTTAGTTTTCTCACATGCCGCAATCTGTGACTAACTGATTGGTCGGTAGCATTGTGCCAAATTTCTGGCACATGATTTTATCGCCATTCGACCGGAACGAAAGGCCGATTTTTCAAAGAGGACATCGACCCAAGATCAACGTCTGACAGCCGTATGGAAGATGACCTAAATATAGTGTATTCGACGCAGCTCTTTCTATTCGAGTATGCGCTAATTGTCCACCGGCGTTGATGTGGCCTTTTGCAGGATCTCATGAAAATGTGTGACCTGTATTGCGATTTCTGCGGACAGATTCGTGCGTCCTTGGTACTGTTTGCTACGTGCGATTTTGCGCTGACTTGTATGGTGTTGAGCGTCGCGCCTGACAGGAGTGAATCAATCCTTTGAAAATCTGCCAAGATGAAACAAACCAATTCATATTCTTCTACGACAAGAAGGTGATCGTTTAGACTCGATTTCGGTTGCCGCGAATTGGGAAGCCGTACTTTCTGTGATTTGTGAGTACTGCCGCTATCGTAATCCGAGCAGCTTTACTCAGTGAAAACGTGTCAGCCAATCGTAGTATGTAAGCTATTTAGTTAGGCTCATCGGACTTAGCAGAATTCAAATACAAATTAATAGAAATCCAATGGATTGGATGATAATGCTGCAAGCGCTAGAGCTTGACGCTGTGCCGGCTCGACCCTCGAAATAACAACACGCTTCTCTTAGAACAGCTGTTGTATCGACGCGTGGGTCGCTGTTGACATAGTCTCTAGTTAACAATAGTTGGAAAGCAAGTTTCGTCAGCCGCATGTAGGACGTGAACGAGCCGCATGAACGGTGTATGAAGAAAAAACAGAGATTGGATCACTTACATGATGCCTATGACAGCAGTTTCTATTCGGGATTGGACATAGATTTGGAATTTCTGAACATTTTGGTGACAGCGTCAATGCTAAAGCCGGTTACAGAACAGGCAAAACGAATTGCCACCTTTGATATCACCGATTTAATATTACGAATGAACGGTATTCGGTGAGCCCTTATGTGGCGGGTTATTTTCTTTAACGTAGAAGACTTCAAAGAATAATGGCTCGACGCGTGCGATATAATAGCGTTATCTATTATATTGGAAGCTTCAATACCGTCTATTGGGGCCATATATTTTTAATCTGACAGACACTTCGGCCTTGAACTAACGGTTACATCTGAGATCAGGGCACCGTGTTTAACCTATATATGTTTGGGGGCTGACGGTGCTGAGTCGATCCTTTACATTCGGCTGCCCCTCCCCTACAGTCTTCTTACAAATACAATGTACACTTCTTGCGGTTTACTGCTTTTTTTGTTATTTACGCGGTCCGCTAGTACAGGTAAATGAGGCAAATTATAATAATTACATTTTACCTTTCGGTCCCCTACAGTGGTGCAGTGTTCGTCTAATAACGTAAAAAAAACACAGGCGATCTGAGCTTGAATCTTAACATAAACGCACTTTTTGTTTCCCTGTGTAGATTTCCCTTTCCTTCGCATAGAACCACCTACTGTAGCAAATCTTTAAAGCAACGCTAAAACAGTTATATTAAGGTTCACTGTAAGAAAAATCGGGTACGGAAAAATCTTCTAGCAGTTGAATAGTCGAACAATACCAGGCTTCAGATCAGTATCGACTCATTGAGATCAACTAAATTATAGCACGAGTTTATTTGGTTGACGCGATGCAAGCGTTGGCATCAGCCACGATCTTTGTACCGTTCCTCTTAGTTGAAATCTTTTTGTGACTTCGGTTCGGCTATCTAGGTGAACATACCCCCATTGCACGCACGTGCACATAACGGCTGCACGTATGTTCTCCGTGGCGAAGGAAAGTTACAGATTTTCATAGCGAACCTCCTGTTTATCATATAGTTAGCTGCAAGCCGTTAAAACAGAGTCGTCCATTTGCATATTAAATATCTACAGATAACGATCCACACCATGTTAATCAGATCAAAAACAAGATAGATCTTGAATAAAAGTATCATAGCACAATAAACTTATAGATAGATAGAACGTACTTAACCTGTGCGTAGGGTATTTTTAGCTATTAGCTTATAATGTATTTTCCCTCAAAGTATCGCAAAGTCCAGACTATGGGTCGAGACATTTACTCTCTGAAACAGAACGAGATGAGCCCTGATTATCTCCAGCAAGCTTGCTTCGTTGCGTGCTTATCGTTAGAAGACAAATTTTGACTTCTGTAAAACTCAGATGCTCTCACTTTAAGCTGGGCGCTGAACAGAACCCAATGACAAGAACAAGTCGCGCGTAATGCGGTCTCAAACCCTGTGTTTTTATAATTAACGTTTACAATAATTTCCCCTTTATGACAGACTGAAACAGAACAACAGTCGGCGAATGAAATTGGCAAACGTCCGAAAAAACGAACGCCTATAGGCCCGTCAATCACAGTATAGGCCTTACGTCCTGAAAGAGTATGTGTTCTTTTCAACGACCCTACCGTAGGAAAATCACTTAGCTTCGCATGCACACGAGCATACTCTTTGTGGCGGCAGCTCGTACCAGCCAAAAGTTCCATCTGCTCCCATCGATTTGCAATATTTCCGTAAAACATATAGCTGTCAAGCTGACTGAAGACGGTGGGTGGTATTGACGATGATGACACCCTATAGAAACAGCTGCATTGACGGTGAATAACGTCCGTAATGTCTACGTAATGTTGCCTATGTATGCTTTCGTAGCAGCTACTTCCTACAGCGGCTACATAGACAAACTAGAAATTTGCTCAATTATAACAATATGGCCCTTCTATACATGTGAAGAACTTTCGAAATAGATCATTGTTAACAAATTCGTGATAGTGTAGCCCAAACCTTATAGAAACGTCTGCCTCAACTGAACAATGAATGTGATAGTCATAAGGGTGCACCTTTGCCAGCGCTGTCTGGGCTTTCCGAGTTTCATTCTGAATACATATACGATTAGAGGGTAAATAAGATCCTGAAATAGACAGCCCGCCCAGCTATCGCTCACCGAAAGAAGCCTCAATTTACCAATCGTCAACCAATAAAGAAAACTTAGCCTAGTCGACCTAATCTATCATTCTATCGCATGTGTTTCTGTCGCGTTGAGTATTTGCAGCAATAGCATTTTTCTACAGCGCCGACAACAGCTCATTTATATTTGAAGTCAACGTGCTGGCAACCGACTGACATCATAACCCGCGTTAACCCTTAATTAGACAATATCATTTTGTTCTATGTCCTGTACGGGTCAATCCGTGTGGGGTATTATGGCGTCCCATATATTTCAGGTGGTCCAAGCCTGTTTCACCAAATGTTCCGCCCGTTATACGTACAGTATGTTTCGTTTGACAGAAATGGGAAACGCAGAAAAGGCTTTTTGCACTAGCGGTAGGCTTATCTAGGCACTTCTTGCAGATAAAGCCACCCTTGGCAGGGCATCGAAGCGCGCTACGGCTCGATGCGACTTCTACTTAGTGATTCAGACTTATAGAAACGAGTACAGAAAGACATATCAAGAGTTGTTTTGAACTAAGTGTTAGGTTATGGTCTCTCTCAACATAAATGGATGTCCTATTTACAAAACAATAGAGGTCGGCTGTGCTATTCTATGACTTAACCGCCTAGATGAATGAGGAAGAACGCTTTTACAAGTCCTAATATAGCGTTCACCTATTGCTGTTTTATAGTGCTACCGTTGACAGCCTGGTCAGTGAATTTTTAACCAACATTTTTTAAAATAGTAATGTATAATAACGAAATAAACTGCTTTAATTTTAGATTTTTTTTTAAATAAGCTTAAATGACGTGGTGTTCCATATAGTACATCTGTAAGATATCAACACAACTGATGTCGGCACATTTAGACAGTATCCCCTAAACGAGAAACGTGATTGATATCTGTAAACAAGTTAAAAAGAAGATGGAACACTTCAGAAAGACTCAAAGATACGCTAAAATAAAATATAATGACTTGAATCAAGCTTTACACGCATAAATAAGTTGAAAGATTCTCTGATAAATTCGACCTCGATAACACACATTTTCAAGTGTCTATTAATTAATCATCCCTGGAATGATTAGAAGCCGGCTGCTCGACCACTTACTCCTTTTTGAAAATTAAGTTAAGGTAGGAAAAACTAGACTATAAAAAAAGGCTATAGGTATTTTCTCTTGCGTATACTGTACTTCAAGCTTATATGTCTGTAGCATTCTTAGGAACTGGTCAGGAACAACTGATCTCGCTTGGACAATAGCTGGACTCAGTCCCGAGGTCGACGCTGTAGTGGCGGCTAACGCATTTGGACATTAAAGTTACGGCTTCATAACAGCAAAAGAACAGCCATGCTAAACATGAAAGTTAATTTTCTTTAGTACCAATACAAAAACTATTATTACATATGATGCAATGTTATGTATTGAATTTTTCTACACGTCTAGCGTAAAAAGTAAAGTTCAATTGTGGTTCCACCTTCTTTCTTCGATTCCGCTGTGAAAGAAAATCACTTTCTTACAATAAACGGCTGATTTCTTTCTGCATTGTATAGACAATTAAATGCAAGGGTTTTGGGATACGGAGCACGTATGCTAGTGACTTGTATTCTGCGCCAAGGATTTTTATTGGCGCGTGTAAACGTCGCTGAGCTCAGTGAAAACACGCCAGGCGATGACTCGTCCCACGAGAGCTGGGCACAGTCCGCAGTAAATTTAGTGCAGAGGCCTTAAAGTCATCAAGCCTGCTTCTGGCCTTTCAAATGGTGGAAAATGGAGCAAAAGCAACAACGCGACTGTTGAATAAATCTAACGAGCGACAGAACAGTGGCAGGGAGGTCACTGAGATCGCAGGACTGAATGTCTCAAGGAAGGCAAGCACAGATGAGCAGCATCCTGCTTCCCGTAATATCCTTGCTTTCTTTAAATTCGCCAAGCACTCGGCGGGCAGACAGGAACGAAGCAGGTTGGGTTAACTAGATAAAGGATAATCGTTCATTTAGCTGGATTGCTCTCTCAAATAAAGCTCTGTCGACATGACTGCAGGACTTTATGGCGTTATGCGATGAACACGCGTAACAGACTTCAGTCGTTGGGGAACTTCAGTTCATCACCTTCAACGAAATGGGAAATAACGCCATTGGAAGCACTACCACTATGGTGGCGAGAATCAGCAGCCAACAACAGTCTTAACGATGAAAGACTTTAGGTAGAAAGCTTGTATACCGAAGTTGTAAGTGACAACTAACTCAATAAGAACACAAAGCGATGTACGCTTACGGAGTAAACCTTGTTGTTACTGTAATAGGGTCTCATGGTTCAATAGCCTACTAGCGACATCTTATATCCATTAATGTGGTTAAAGAAACAACATGTTTAGAACCTACGTGACAGCCTCAGAGGATCAGGCTGTTCGAAGAAAAAGATTTTGAATAGGTGTGTTTTACATGCCAAAAATCTATTGCTCATTGGGAGTTGTATACATGCTACATATTGTGTAACTTAGAACGACATAGGTGGATAAGATTCTTTGCCGACCCTTAATTCGAAGACCTGTTGCCGAATTGGGCTTGTTTGTATTGCCTTTGTGTCATATACATTTTTTAATACTACGACCAGCTTGTTTCGCTTACATAGCTTACTTACGGGTTTTCGGTGTAATGCTTCAATGAACAGAATAGTAATAACATGTGAAGAAACCAGCATATCTAAGCTGCGTAGCGAGGTCCTTGCAACGATATATTGAAGTGATAACTGGGTTAATGGTGATTGTGTTTTTCCCAGAATCTGTATACAAGACGTCGCAGTACTGTTTCCTTGTTTGTGATCTTATGCAAAAATAGAATTTATACATAAATTACTTTTTCAGCAAGTATCGATAGGCCACTGATCATCTATTAGCATTAGTCTTCTATTTATCTGTGCCAGTCGCTAATTTCACAAGTTATACGTCTATACTATATCCATCGGGCATGCTGCATGTAGCAGCATGGCGGACTATCACTGTTCTGATATTAAGCCAACGCCCTTAACTGAAAATCAATCTCGTTCAAACGATATGAGCCATCTATATAATTTTCGACACCTGAATCTACAAAAGTGAGCCTTTTTTGAGGATTCATATTTTGCGGTAACGGCTAAAATCTTCCAGCACCAGCATTTCCGTAGTCAGCAAAATTATCCGCCCTACGATCGTACGAACGAATTTATACGTAATTCAATACGTTTCAGAGTGTTTGTAAAGTATCCTGCGGCTTGGCTTGACACAATGCTATGTCATAAGTGCTTGTTTCTGACAGATTATACACATACGCTTTGTTAGGAGCGAGCCACAACAATAGCAATTCGGCGCCTTAGTGCCCTCTAGAGGGCGCTTATGGATGTTGTCCTAGGTCTTATGTTTTTTTTCGCAAAAATTCACAGATGTCGTTTTCGAACAGTTTTATTTTCTTGCCTATTAAGTGAACAAAAAGAAAATATGGGCGTAGTCAGCCTACTGAGCCAGTTTCATCAACCAAAATTGAACCAAATATGAAACACAGGTGTGAAGAAAAGATACAACACACATCTATTGATGTTGGCAGATTCGAAGTGATTCTGTTCCGAATCCTTTGAGATAAATATGCCCTCAGATCATAGAAGCTATTAAGGTGATTCAATAGAGATAAAATAAAAATTGAAAGAAATTGATCTGTGTTTTTTTCGAGCGGACAGCTTGATAATTGTCTATGTTCGCTCTTTCTCAGTCGATTTTTAGATCATTTATATTTTGTTGAGAGATCCCATCATGTTATCGAAAAGACTCAGATAACACATGTATTTTGAATTCCATAAATATATCATTCATTTCACGTACGGGCATCTTTCAAAAATGTATGTATATACACAAAGTTGTAGTGTCAGAGATGACAAAGCTATAAGTTGTCATTAACGTTCGTTACTATGTAAGCCGTTATAAATAGAAGAAATAACTGCAGATGTTTCTCTAAACTATTTAGAAATATTGTGTAATTCGTCCCTGCATATAGCGGTCGAAGGGTTGTATATTGTTAGGGGCAATACGGCTGGTTCAACTCTTTTACAAGGCCACTCCTGCTGGATGATTTCCTTTGAGGAGTTACCACCGATAATGGAGGGGATGCTTTTGCACATAATTTAGTCAACGCGCATCAACGATCCGTCTCTCATATGTATTAAAAGGCAGCGCATACGGTCGTTAGAATCGCCTAACTTTCTCCGGTTTACTTTGAACTGTTTTCTTTTTCTATAATGTTATGTAATGCTTCCACCATTGACACCAAAACCTCTCGGTGTCGATGTTTTATCGTTGTAAATACGCCATCTAACGCTCTGACGGAACATGGCGTCATCCGAAAAAAGCGTCTCTGTGGAAATCCAGCGAGACGCACGATCAAACGTATTTCTAACATATTACAAATAGACTTCTGCATCCTCTTTGGAACAGTACGATCTCAGCTTCGTACTCTTCGTATCTCATCAATTTGGCTTCGAACAGAAGTGATCCTGATCTTCTTGAAGAAAAAGCCGACGAACTATTATTTCAGATAAAGAATATATGTGCAAGGAGATCAAAGGCGAATGGAGAGAGAGATCAAAGAAGAATGGGAGACTCTATAGATAAACGGCACAGGCTACAAACTTCACTCAACGCGTCAATCAACTGACAGGGAGGATTAAATAAAAAATGGACGACTGGTCGCGTGAAGCCATGACGTTTATGCTGTCTGGCTCATCAGTAACTGACCTGAAAACTACCTACAAATCGACTACCCCACAGGGCCCTTAAGCATCGTTTTTTGTTTTTTTTTTCGCCTAGTTGACACGCATGGCACGTCTATTGTCGGACGCCGTGTGATCGGAAAACGTCACTTATTTTATCTTGCTGTTTAATAAGGCCGTGTATTGTACTGGTAATAGAAAGATGAGGACGACTTATTAGGCGATCTATTTTGCAAGTGGTGCCTCTAGTTTTGGACGTCGTCCAGCAATCGTAGCGTCTGTAGAGTATAGATGCAAGGCTCGTTTAGAGGCAAAAATAAGTATTTTTGGCTAAAATTTACATTAGCCATATATTTGCTCTGCTGGCGTGTTCGATAAAATGAACAAGTTGGATGAATGTAATGGTACACACACATACGTTGAGCATTCGATCCGGACTTCGCAGCTCAGAAATATTCTCCAGTTATAATGTACCAGAACGCGGACAATATGTAACCTGTAATAATAATAACAAATCATGTGCGTAAAAGCTTGCCTCGAGAGTTGAACGTACAATATTTGCTTCCTTATCCTGTTGAAAGCATTATGCAAGTGCTGACATTTCCAGTTAAGAAAGTTCCGCGCTATCAGACTTTTACAGAACGAAAGGAAGAGAATACTCGTATGCCATTAGACCAGCTGTTCTCTGTGTGTGTGTTAAAAAAACATAGCCACAAATGGTAACAAAAGTAAGTTGCTAACAGGCATTGTTCACATAAATTATATTAAGTATACGTCATCTTTTTTCATTTTATTTCTCCAAAGTTAAACAGCTCTTGTGGAACTATAAGGCTAGAGCTCGTCGCACCGGCCCTCAAGCGCCAACGACAACAGCCTCCGTAGACCAACTGTACTGCTACCCCATAGAGGTTGCCAATACTTGACAAAACGATACTCGACACGATTTGGCTCAGGTTACTCAATGCTGCATGATAATTAATCGTCGCGCAAGGTCGACTATAAGCAACTGACCTGACGATAGAGGAAGGGAGCACTCGTGACGTCGTATCTAAATCAGTAGGTATACTATTGCGGGCGTTGGGACAAGGGCTAGGCCGGATGTACGTGTATGATATGATGTGGACTACATATAGGCTGCCGTACTGTTCTGGTCGTATATGCGTTCATCATCTGGAAGTTAAGCGGCCCTAGCCGAAAACCTTCGAGTCGGTCCTATCGAGCAAGTCCTACAAGTAAGACCTTGAACGATGGTATGTGTCGGTAGTAGAAGGGCGACCACAACCCTACTAGGACATGGCCTTCGTTCGGGAAAAAGACTGGGCGACATCGGCAAAGATCAAATGAATATACTGAAAGGCTGAGCAAGCAATGACAATTTACCACTGCAGACAAGGAACATTTGAGTAATGAATGGATCCACAGCAAGCGCGCAGTGTGCGAAGATCTTGCCAATATTAAATTGCATTTGTCAAAGCAGCAAGTTCCGAAAGAAGTTGATGCGGAGAAACAGACCTTGGGATTGAGATGGGTTCATATAATATGCCCCACTTTTCGATTTCGGCCATTTTCGTTACAGCTCTACCTCGGCTTCGTTTCACAATGGAGCCGGCGCAGAAACTGTAGAAACCTCAATAACAGTATATCGGGCTGGCGACTTCGTGTGTCGCAGGAATACCACGTGGATTGAAATAGAAAGTGAGCTCAAGGAGACTGCTAGCTAAATTGCCTCTACTATTAACTGGTTATTTGGACGTCAATGACTTTTTGAAACATACTCTATAGATTTCCAATATCATTTAAAAAAACGCAAATATGAACGGCTGCGTAAGTGCAATCGTGATACGTAAAAAATTACACATAAATTCTAAATTACCTGATGGCGAAGCTCGTGACGTTTGTCAACGACGGCTGAACTAACAAAACGCTCTAACTATAAGCATCAGAGCGGTTTGGATTCTCGTACGCTTACAAGATGTGGCTATTTTGTCCCAGTGGTTCTGAGCTCATTCGGAACTAAACACTTAACGATAAAGGGTGACCGTCTTAAGTTTACGCTTTTTTCGGATTTATTCCTAGCGGACAGTTTCGACAATCAACTGGAGATCCCTAAATTTAAAATAGCCGATCTTAATTACTTATCTCATTTATCGTTTTACTCTATCATAGGCTTCGTTGATATTCTATGCCGCCTTATTGTACGCTTGAAAACAAGCATAATTTTGTTCAATGGAGTGCCGAAAATGGAATACCTATGCGCGTACAACTGGCCAAATCGTATCGTACTTACGAGCAGGCCTTAATTCGAACATAATTCGTATCATGCTAAATGAGGTAACAAAGACAATCAAAAGCATAAGTCGTATATTCACTCACCTATGGTGGTAATGACAGTAATGCAGTAGAGTAAGGCCCCCGAAAAGGTCCATTGTATAGGTTGGTCAACGTCGCTTCCGTCATAGCCGCTGTCGCGAACTGCCTTTACGACGTCTTCCTCGTATCTACATACACAGCAGTAGTCATTTTTTTAGACGCGTCAATCAATATGTGTATTGCATACCCTTTAGTAGAAAGATATGTGCGCGCGTTTGCAAATCCTGCTGACTCTCGTCTCCTCATTAGCATCTCCAGAAACAGGTAACTACATTAATGACTATATTAATTTAACCACCATAATAATAACACCACGACTATCTACGTAATTATAATAAGTGATTAGAGTTTCGATCTTCATGCTCTCCTGAGTTGAATTCGGACTGAGGTAAAAACGCTACAACACACGCGAGTTACTATTATACGTTCTAACGTTGTACCGTTTTTGTTATAACAAGTACAAACAAAATGAGTGGCGTTTTCTTTCTGGCGTTTTTAGTAGACGAATACAATAGATAAAGGCGTACGTTGATATCTTATAGGAGTCATATGTAACCTGTATTATTCTTTAGAGAAGTAAAGTTTACTCGCGGCCCACTCGTGAGTTTCGCAAAGTTAACGCAAAAAGATAAAATACCTTTTTAAACGTATTTCAACGCTTTTTATCCAGCGCACGCGTTCGAAAACGTTAAGTTGTTCAGTAATATTGAACATGTCTTGAAGACATGCCTGTCGATGACTTCGGATTTGTTGCTTGTTAAGAGTCTCGGCGTCCCCCTCTATGTGCTTGAACAAAAAAGCTCCTCCAACCACGTATGCCACTACTAGCACGCATAGGCCGACCTGAGCGACAAGAAACGATACGGCAATGAGCACACACTGTGAGCTATGTGAAGCGTCAAGAAAATCCACCGAGCGATTAAAGCAATAGGTCTTCATTGGAACCTGATTTGCTAATTTATAAATCATCAAATCTAATTATGCTGAATCGAATAACAAAAACAGTCTCATGCTAAATGTGCGTTTGAGTTAGAACTTACAAACTAATTCCGGATATCCGCTTACTCATGGTGGTAATAACAATAATACAGTACAATCAAGTCTATATCGTCCGAAAAAGTTCAATGTACAGATCGAACGATATCTCTTCCGTCACAGCGAAAAGTTCTAATGGGAAAAAAAAAACGTGTGATTACTACAACGAAACGGCTTTCCATAAAACCGGGAGATATGCTCCAAAAAATTATATCTTTTTGGAATATCTAAGCCCCAACCTTATGCTTATAGGGTGGATTACCTCACACTTACCAGGAAGACTTCACTTCTTGTTACCAAATACAATGACAATAATGGGACATTCGGTTAGAATCCCAGCTCAGATTTTTGGAGTTCTATTTAAGCACCGATTCCCGGCTTTCAGCACCGTATATAGTAGGTTCTTCTAGTTAATCCCGTAGGGCTCCTTAAACTTATGTCATTAACACTCACTGCTTAACCTGCTGTAAAAGCAATCAATGAACATAGAAGAATATTGTCTGTTTTCGAAAGCGTTGCAAAACCGAAACCTCAGTGACGTTAGGCTAAACAAATATTTTACTGTCGGCTCGTATTCATCATTATATGATCAGTATGTGTGTAACTGAAGTTCCTTGAAATTATACCCAGAATTTACCTGCGACAGAAGATGAGTGAGAAACACCTTGAAGCACTGTTTAAATCGAATCTGACGAGATTTGCTTCCATCTGCCCGTGAATTTGGAATTGAGATCTCTGATTTGACGTCTTCCATTTGGTTTTGTTCCAATGAAGCTTTACATGCCCAGAAATTTTCGGCTATCTGCCTGGAGGTTTACTAGTGCAACCAAACGGTAGCAGTATCAAGGTCAATGGGTATCAGTACCGATCACTCGTGTAACAAACTGTTGGATCCTGAACTTGAAATGTTTGAAATCTCATTTCTTTACCACAGCTAGTGCTCCACCATTTCGGTATAAACGAACATTCGATTCGGCGGAATCATCTTGTTAAGGTTTACAGCTATCACTGATAAACTTCGTGACGTCCTTTAACCAGCAGCCATCTCGAAACTGAAATAGGCCTTATGAAGAAGCCGACATCGCTTCAAGGCCTCTCCAAGTAGAAGTTAGCAGTACCTGATACGAGCCAGGTATCAGATGAGTGATGATTTTAATTAAGACTATCGTTTTTATTGGCCAGGTTTCAACATCTCTCTTTTTCCGTAGTGCTTGCGTCTGGAAAAGAAACGAATTGTAATACACGTAGGTTAGATTGTTATTGCTTTATTTTTTGTTTTTGTACAGCAAACATTGTGTTTGTAAATCATGCGACACGTAAGTATCATCGTGGGGAAGGGGGAACTCGACATAGAGGTTTCTAAATACCCAGGATTGGCGGACGAATGATCTGAGTGAACAAGGTATACAAGCACCATAGTTTTGCCAATCTCGTCTTTTCAACATCACAAACGTGGGCTATGATTCTAGACTATCTTATATTTAGAAAATAGTATGCAACTGACAACAAGCATTCCTTCTACAGTACAAAGGTTAAGTAGTATTCTTTAGCTTTTGCGTAAGCGATAACACTAAATACGAAGAAAATATCAAATGATCTAAATTTTTAGCCTATTTTTCGCTTAGATGAAGGGTACTAAATGGGAACTAAATCTTTTGAAGCTCCTTATCTTCTTTCGACCTGCAAGCTATCAAAGGGCATGCTTTGAACACATTAATAACGGACGCCTCAATAACGTAAAGTTAGATAATAATTGCATATTATCCAATATCAACTAAAATTATTAAGAATGTATCATAACTATTGAAACGAATCTCATATCGAATTGTCACACTTTCTAGTATAAAAAAAAAAAAAGAAAAAGAAAAAAAAAGCTACCAGTGCGTTTATGTCTTTTCCTTATGTTTTTTTTATATTATTATTATTATCATGTAAAATGACTGCAAAACGCTGAATTGACGTGGGAGACTCGTGCAGGTCAACCTACGATAACGTTTGCCTATGATAAAAAGCCACTGCAACAAGAACACTAGTACGCGCACCTATATAGTTTATAAAGCTAAACTTTTCGTTGTCATCGATCTCCTTCAACGAGTGTCACAGCCACAACGGAGTCACAAAGAGACAGCTGTGCAGGATTCAAAGCATCCAGCCAGTGAAAACCAAGCTGAATTCTGCCTAAGGCCTGACACATTATACATAAGTACATGGTTCAGTATGTAGCACATAAATGCCTATTTACTGTAAACGGTAAGTATGTTGCAGTCGTCCTAAAACGGTACTGATATCTACTTAATCTTTTATGTTAAATACTTCTTTGTTATAACAAGCCATAGACTAAGGCGATCGATTTAAACATGCTCTCATTGTTAAAGGTTTTTTAATGTTATGCAACTTAACTGATTGCGCGAAAGTGGGCTGACGGGTGGGTGGCTAAGGCTTCCGGACGGTATTAACATCTCAAATGTTTCTTTTTACCTCTTTTTCTTGATCTCGTCGTATTGTAAATTCACAAACTCACACGTAGATGTCGTTTTTCTTTGCAGGTAACCTATACATTGAACTACCTAGTTAGCAACGACTAGGAACACTTTTCGGCCGCTTGATAATAACGCCCAATGGCGGCATTGGACGTAAAACTCAAAACATTGAGGCGTTCGCGCTCTCAGAGATATCTTAGAGAAAAAATTGCCGGCAAGAAATAGCGCTGTTTAACGAAAACGCTATCGCAGAGGAGTTTTGTGCTAGGTAATTCCTTTTGAAGCGACTTACATGAACATGTCTAAATTCGGTGCATGTGCAACTTTACATACACATGTCAAGTTATTCCCTGAGGCCTCATTCTGTACGGGAAATCGTAGGACGCGCCTGCTTTGCCTTCGTAGCCACGCAGACTCCATATCTCTTTGCAGCGTTATGAATAATAGCTTCTTCATCTCCATCCTTTCATATAACAGAACTCGTTTCCAAAAGAAATTCTTTGCCCAAAGTCGAATCACTGGCTAACGCTAAACCCACCCACTATCTCACCCTAGCTACGGCCTCAGCTATGACCATATGTGATGACGCGCACGAGTAAGTGCTTATATTTATAGGTCTCACAGTAACATTTTCATCGTGTACAATTTGTGGTTTCACTCTAATTTCTGTGAATAATTTAGTTGTCAATATGTGTAAGATAAAGAGACTTGCAAACTAATGATACTGCACATAAGAGTTAATATGATAACCTGTCTATGAAGGCTGTGACCGATAAAGCTACAATAAATATTTTGACAAATTACAGGATAGAACAGGCACCCATCGTCTTCTATAAAGCTTTTCGTCTCAAGCACAACAAATCCACTCACCGGAAAAAAAAAGGTGACGGAATAAACAAACAATAAGGCCACCAGTGCTCTTTTTGGAGGAATAGACAGATTGATGGAGGTTGATTTTCTTCGAACAGTTTTCTATTGTTATATAATGTTTTGTCTGCATGGTTTTTTTCGAAGCACAAATTAGAAAAGAGCCTTTCTCGAAAAGTATAAAAGTTGAAGAACGTTACGATAGCTGTAGGGCACGGGAGCCGCAACGCTGTTACGCCTTTTTGTGAAAGAACGTCGATAGCATTTGTCATAGTAATCGCGTGAATGGACCCTTCCGTCGAAACCCTTCCCTAAAATTCTGTTGACTGCTGTACACTAAGAAGGCATTGCATTATGTTTCAGTGGGCTTCTATTGCACGATTGCGCGTTGTGTCATGATTTACTCATAAAGGTTTAACATATCCATCATTAGGTAGCATATCTACCTGGACAAAATACACCAGGTGCTTCTTTCATATGAATATATATGGCGTTCATTATCATCCGTTCCTAAATGACGCATTATTATCATAATCTACAATATAATCGGCTAACGAAATAGGCAGCTGTCGCTCTCGTTAAGCTTTCCCAGAACCATTGTTATCCAACCTTGAAACTCCGCCTATCTGCCCAAAAATAACTCACCTTTAATTTTCTGCCGGATTTTTTTCAGCTAGAAAGTTACCATGTATTGAGTCATCGTAGTTTGCAGTCTTTGTCACTGTTGATCATCGCAGTGATGCAAGATTTTTAGATGACAAGTGGTCATAAGGAAGGAACTTCCCATAAAGTTGCATAGTTCCTAATCGGCCTGTATTGAAAACGTTGGTAATGGAAGAGCGAAATTATTTAGCTACTATGGAACGTTTTGAGGTTTTCCATTCATCATTTTATAAGCTACACTACACATACGAAACATTGATTCTGAGTATTGCCATGTTCTTTCATTTCAGCTATACCTAGTTTCTTTATCCCAACCTGCAAGTCAGAAACCCCGATTCTTAGCCGCCAGATATTTATCAGCATCGGGCATCGCCCCTACATTGTGCAAAAGTTCATTCGGAGTCCAATCTGTCGTGGCATGATTTCAACATCGCTATCAACGCAGCTATATGAAACTCTAACGCGCCTCGCGCTGCCTACGCCTACTTTCCATATGGGCTCATCACTGATAGCCTGCATTTCATAATCTGAAATTGAATATTACATCCGGGTTCTTCTTTACGCGCAAACGATCTAAGCAAAAACAAAACAATGTATTTAGCCGCTGCAATATCTGGAGACGTTTGAAAAACAGCCCACCGCTGCCGTACGTAATCGCAAAAAGTGTGAAGGGCAATGCTATTGTCTGAATCCGTACGTTAACGGCAATCTGCTTCGATGGCCAGTACGGTTGATTACCGACATTACTGGGACGACGTGCATCTTGATGGTTCCGTTTGACCTATGACGAGGTTGAGTCCACGCATCCAATGCATTGATCTTCGCCATAGAGAATTAATTCGAACTCACCAGTTCGTTCACCCGAATTTGATAACAAATCGTCTGCTTCAAAGAAATACGCAGTGCTGCAGACGTTCCCGAGTTAGTGTTGTTCAAAGAATATCAGAAAATGCAACTTCGGAAAGATCGACTTTTACTCGATCATTCTTCGTCAAGCCGTAGTCAGCGCCGCTATTGTTGACAAAGTAAGTATAAACTTTCTTAGCGTACGTCGAACATCAATCCTGATAAACCCTAAAATCTGGAAGCAGCATGGTTCTATTGACCCAGCGAGTTAGTTGATCTTATGGTCAAAAGCTTGCAAAACTGTTATAGTAAAATTTCGATGGAACTTTATACTGAACCGTCCCCCTCCCCCCCCGTCCCCCCGTCCCCCCGAGGAGAGTATGTTTAACGCTTTGCATGTACATATCTGAAACGGAAAAAAAAAAGATCAAAGATCTTTTTAAAAAGCGTTCACTTTGATATATGGCCCACTGGATGCTATGCGAACTGTGGCTGTTATATGGCAATATCGTATATTTTATTGTCTTAAAAAGCATTACACATTTCACACATAGGACACTTGTGTACTAGGTTGAGAATGGAACTTCCCAATATGTGTCGTTCCCTCCTGTACTAAGCTTTCTCCGTTATTGCGGTAGACGCACGCTGTTAACGTCAACAAATTTCCGTCGTTATTATACAGTATAAGGTCTAACTTCCTCTCGATGTTGTCTATTCGGCGGTTTTGTAGACACTTTACAACATTTGTGATCCGATTCTATGTAGTATTCACGATTTTTCAAGCATTACTTTTTGAGTCTGAGTTCAGACACTACAAAATGATTAGAGAATTTTTGCTCTACATAGAAAATAGCTTCGATCCGATCTCTGTGTAGAGTAGAATTCTGCGCTTCTTTTTGACGTATCGTTTAGGGTAGCACCTGCATTCAAGTTCGAAACAGCGGGAACATTGTAATATGCCGCCACTATCCTGTAGAGTAAAACTGATTCCGACGTCGTTTTTCATCCACTAAGAGGCTCGATCAAATGAGTGTCACCTTTTTTAATTGTTATACCGACGCTAATAAATATTTACAATAACAATTTTCTCTCAAGAGCTTCGATCATTGTCAGCGTGGGCCTAGAGTACATAAACAAAGGACATAATTTAGCCTCAGACCTGCCGTCCCCCCTTAAAAGATTTAATTGCAATTCATTGTTCACCTTCTTCCCTTGGATACGTCGGACCGTTTCTGCTTAGGCTGTTTTTCTTTATATAATCTAATTATAATAACTAAATCTAATAATTGTGGTCTACACAAGGTGCATCCCGTACTCGTCTTCAGGTCTTGTCCATGCTGCATTCATTGCTACTGACTCCTATGCCACCAGCCACATCAGTCATAGACATTAATAAGCAGACAGTGTAATCTCGTCGTTTAAACTATCTGTATCCATATTGCATATTTCCTAGGACTGTTCTTTCTTCCAATCATGCTTTTGTTCCGCTAAAGATCAACTTTACGCTTATTGTATGAGATCGATGGTTGTTGAATCCATTTCCTGGGTTCAAACTGCACGGACTTGCATTCGTTGCACTAGAATATTACTGACTTAATTTTGTCGTTTCCGTGTACTTCGGCTTACCGAGTTCCTTGAGCGCTTTTCCTGCTATTACATTTAAAAGTTGACATCGCCCCATTTCTTGTACGTGGGTTCGCGGTGCAGTATCTTCCTTATGCAGTTCGTTTTTGGCGTTTAATAACTTACGTGCCACTTCGGCTTGGCGTAGTTTCATAATGCACTTCCCTCCAGTGGTTGTTTCTCGTCCAGTTATTGCCTTCGGCTTATAATTACTTAGCTTGCATATATTGAAACTCCATAATGATATTTAGCTTCTTAGTAAATGATTGAATACGATCGCGTAGTGGAGATTATTCCCAGTTGATCCGTCGCCAAGGCAACTGCTTCTGTCGCGACGCCATCTACGACAGCAACGCCAAACTGTTTTGATGGAAACAGCGGGGATATTCATTGTAATTGATGGCGGAAACGTTCAGTCTTTAAAAACTGAACGCCCTGAGATTTTATATGAACTCGTTACGAGCACAATTTACAATCAACGAACACCTGATACGGATCCTCAGCAGAATGCTGTGTCGTTTCCAAGAAATGAGTTGCAGTCCTCTATTTATTTGCCCGCTTGCAGTTACCATGTAATAAATATATACAGCAGGTAACTTTATTAGTTAATAATTTTACATGTTCTAACTATTTAAAGAGTAATATTTGATCTATCCTGAGGGGAAAAGTCGGCTTAAACAATGTACTAAAAGCGCAGAATTCGACTTTCCTCTACGATGTTAACTCCTTGTCGAGTTCTACTAAATTATACATGACTCAAGTTGTTATGTTCAGTGGCTATAATATGACTCACAACAAGACGCGATAAACCTATGACAATTTTTCGGCAGCTAATACTTGTTTTGGTCCAGCAAGCCTTCCTTTTCAAAGGGCCTGCAGAGACCTCAGCATGGCTTCTCTCCGATAGAACCATTTGTCCGTGCTTGTTGTAGTAAGACATAACCTTTACAGTATTGTTATTAACAAGAAACGACAAATAGTTCCCGGTTGCTATCGTATTTGAAATAAATCATTGCTCAATGATTAACCTGTACAGGAGAAAAAGGGGGGCCAGACCCTGTTCAACGTGAATCTTCATAATAATGATTTCTCTATCACGCTAACAAAACCAAGCGACGTTTTAAACAGCACATAAAATACGGTGTTTCAATAGGCCAACGATCGAAATGACAATGATAACAATTACGTTTTGCCATCCGGCGCGCAGTTTCAAACGTGTACACGAACACAACAGGTATCGGAGAGAGCACTACGTGCGTAGAGTGTTTGGTCTTCCTTCTTGGACAATAGCAAGCAGGCTGCCCGACTGGGACATCCGTCATTTTTTCCCTATTGAACAAAGAATCGCTGCGATCGAACAATGTCAGATATTTTCCATATTTTTTAGTCACATAGGTAGTAACGCGTTGCGGCTGCGCGCCGCCTGTAGGTGTGAATATAGATAAGCGTATTTGATACCGTCGACTGTTGACCTGTTAATAGTATAGCTAATTGCACTGTGACTCGGTGCGTATGTATCGGTAACAATACTTATAACGGCGGCTGCTATGAACAGATTAAGGGTAGCGTTAGCAAGATTGGTGCGTGTACCGTTTGTCGTTGAGACACGCCACGAGACCAATCGTAGCTGGAATAAGCCGAGAAATATATAGAAAACGCTTCCTATAATGATAGACCATGTAAGCGTTTGTGATTGAGTCACGTAAAATTTGGTGTGCCACGAATATCTTGTGGTAGATCTATCCGTAGGTTACGATAGTGTTCAGCTTCCGAAGGTCGTTACGCATTCGTAGGAAGCTTACCGCTTTCGAGGATACATAGCGGAATACTTAATGGATATGTGATCGCTACGGTGGTTGTTACAATGCCACATTGGAAATATGGTTTCGGGAGGCATAGTGTAGCGTCTGTTTGCAACATATAGGTATGTGCGTATTGTTTGTTTCTCTGCATTTTTCCTATACAATGATTGCCGGTCTGCAGTGAATTGCAATTTAGAGATTTGAGCGTCAAAACTTCAATGCACAACTTTAACTGGTGCGTAATCTACGTGGGAATGCCCATGTTGCGGCACGTGAAAACTTCCTGGCCATTCCTGCTTAGCGGGGTTGGTCCCGACGCAATATGCTATCTCATATAGCTAGCTTCACATAGAGAAATGTAGCTAACAGCTTTTTGTCTCATTACCAGTTCCTTGATCAAATAAACCCATGACTAAATCACTGACTGATTCACGTACGTCAAAGATTACTATTAAATAGAAACAATTCTAATACACAAGGCAGCCTTGAAAAATCTCGTGAGACACCGTCGCTGGATAGTAGTTCGTTCATATACGTTAAACGCTAACTTAAATGCATTAAGAGAGACTTAATACATTCGAAACAATGTCTTCTTCCGGGATCTATCAGGTTTTACGCTGCGTTAATAATGCTGTCAGTCTTCTCTCAACGCAATCTAATCGCGTTCGAAAATCTAGCCACTTTCCTTTAAACGCTCATACTCAACCTAAACGTGCAACAACTACAGGGGCAAGAAAAGCTCGAGTGCGGGGTTCCCGCTCTCCAAACGACCTAATATACCACAGTTATAACGTATCGTTTTTTCATAATAGGTTACTATGCAATTTACGCAAACGCATGCGCTTGCACTTCAATAGATTCCTTCGATGAGGAATAGTATAATATCGTAAATAGTTGGCTGAATAAACTATATTATAACATCCATCGAAGCGACACCGCTTAGGAGAATAACATCAATATTTCGGATCGGATATAATTAAGGCGAACGAATCCTCGTACCATTGCGGCTCTATATTATGACGTTTCAAATGCTTCAAGATTGATAGCCGATTTCCTTCGTCAAAATATGTCCTAGTTCTATACTTCGCTCTTGAGGTGAAAAATTTCGCGAGGGTCAAATTCTAAATGTAGCCCGCACGTCTAAAGTTCTATGACAACCGCCGAAAATTTCTAGACCAGAATTAGTTCGAATTATGGTTGACCTCAATTCCATTCCAAGGGAACACTTTCATATGTTGTGTAGAAAAGTATGAAGGCTGGCTCCGTTCACGGTGTTGGCTTAGTGCCAATTGCGTGATTTAATAACAACCCGGGTCGAATAGCAGTATCTGTTTTGCATGCTTGAGACCAAATTTACAGCACGCTTAACCCGCGAATGACCTCTTTTTACTTGCCCGTCACGCAGTGGAGTCTTTGCGCGACGACTGACTCAAACTGAATATTGATCCTTGATAAGAATAGGCCGTACAGGGTATTCGAGTCATGGATTTTTGTAACTCTGCGATTTTACAAAAAGGAAATGAAACGGAGGAATCCTCGTGGCAAAGTTACAAAGATAACAACTTCACAGTATTGTGAGAATCTCCTCAGGGGGCGAGTAATTATCTGATCTCTTTAACAGCTGCGCCTTTTTAGTCTTCAAAAGATGTTCTATTATTTTTTTTATCATTTATAATTTCAATTAATTGTGAAGTGCTTCAAGCATTTCAAACAGAGACGTCTGGCAGCCCTTATAAAATTAGTTGAAAGTCCAAATCTGCCCAAATTACTATATTACAGCACACTTAGTCATTTCTTTTAGCAGGTGAGTTTCTTACACCAAAACTTTAAAAGCCAGGACATATTTCTATTTCGTCAAGCGAATCCTTAATCTTTCAGCTTTTTTTGGACTACTAGGTCAAATATCTACGTTTGCGGTGCTCAGTCATATCGCTTATATTGATTAGTGTTCTTGGATAAAGGCTGATTCCTGGGCCTGATTCTTGGCGTATGTGTGTCGAAAGGATACCTCTAGAGCTTCACTTTGATGTCAACCTCTCTGATATCTTTAGCATTATATAAAAAAGTAAGTTATCACAGACTTTCTTCATATAACATTAACATTTTGCTACAAGTATTAGCCACAAACCTAAAAGGCAACGTAACAATTCATCCAATAAAAAATTAGTACTTTTGCTGGATGGTAATAAAATCACAATGACCTGACGACCAACGACGAAAAACAGACTTGATCCGAATCGGTCTTCCCTCAGCACTGTGGTGTGATACCGAAGCGAGAAGACCATACTGATGGCACTTTTAGATTTAACTTTATATGAAGCTCAAACTAATTAATTAGTTCAAGGTGGTCTGTAAAAGGGTCCGTTTCAATAGTCTTCGCACTATATCATTATTTATAAGCCAACAGTATAACACCCAAAAACATGTCGGTAAGATTTTTTCATATTTTTAGTTTATGTCGGAGAAAATCGACTCGATTCCTTATTACAGTATCCATGTGCTATTGTGCTAATGACGTGTACTCTAATGGGGTTCAGGTCCGAACCTGGACCCCATTAGCGTCCAGGGTGTATGTCGGTCATAATTTACGTTTCCTGTAGTCGTCTATGCTGAGCGTTCGAGATAAGTCAAATGAACTTCTCCTGAATCTTTTAATTTCAGATCTACGCATTCCTCTCTGAAATCGGCGCGCTAACTGGCCGCGACGTATTTTCAATAGGTATGGATTTGCGGCAGCAGTACGCCTCTGAGCATCGCTAGCGAATTTGCGGTCTCTAATTTCTTCTAGCCGATGGCCGTTAGTGGTCATGAAATTTTGAAACCGAAAAGAGCAATGCTCACTGGCAAATTTCTTGGGACCTCATCAGTATTTGAGATGAAGAAATAAGAATCCTTTTCGTACGATCTCCAGGTAATGAAGTGTTAGCTACAGCATTTCGAATTAGGCCGCCACTTCATTGCCCTAAATCAGCCAGATATGACAAGTTGGCATAGATTGATGCAATTAGAATCTGATTACAATTTATTATTCCTATTTACGTCAGTAACTTAGCCAACACGCCTAGCTAGTGACACTAATAACTATCTAACGTATTAAAACCAATAAATCCACATGCTCGTAAAACTTCTAAACACTGTTTATCAAACTTTTACGTTCAACTTATCTGAAAAGATGCATGTCTGCGGATATATTTACGGCCGTATAAGCTGAGCTTCTGTTACGGTTTGGCTGTAGCGAGAATCGAATCAAAATTTTCTCCCTTTGATGCTTCTATTAGAACAGCGGTATAGGAATATAAAAAAAAAACGAAAGAGGTTACCAAACCCTAACCATTATAAAAAGTGCCAAATACTTACCAATCATTTAATTTCGAAATGAGCGTCTCGTTCTTGTTCTAAGTTTATATTATTTTGTTACGCACCTAAAGATCGCAGCAGAACAAACAATCACTATACTTTCTTGAAGGTGGCACCTTTTATGGAAAATAAATCCGTTGATGTTATCGCAAGTTATTACAAGATGATCCCATAGTACAATATATCACACAACAATTAGCAGTTTAATTCTACACATGGTAACACTTTCTCTTGAACCCGTGTGGAGCGAAAAGCAAGTTCGATGGGGATGCCAAATCTGTAACGTATCCCTTTACTTGGTAAACACCCGTCACATTGCGCATTCACGTTGTTGTCGAGTAACTAATAGATATTTCGGAGTTATTATTCGGTATTAATAACTACCTGTCAATTTCAACAGACGAAACCTTTCGTTATCTTGAGCCTTACTTAAATTTCTTGAAAGAAAACATAGATCAATTAAATCAAGTTTGAGGTTCATGAACTTCCCGTGCTCTGTACAGCAGACTTCACTCAATAAGTACGACCGTTAATGAACCACAGAAGAATAACATTTTTAGGGGCAGTACTCGAGACAGCTCTTTGTCGTTACCTCGAGATCTCTGCCTGATTATCTGGCCCAGTAAGTAAGCTCTGTCGCCTCCTAAGCTTCAGAGTCAGGGTCGTGCGGAAAGGGCTAGTAACATGGAGAGGGCATTCAAAGGAAAGAGGCAAATTGTTACTGTGCACTTAATCTTTTGCACCACGTGCACTTTTGTTAAATTGGTTCTTTTTCGTGAAATACGCTAATTACGTTCAATCTGTTTATGCGGTGACATAAAAGCTATTCTGTGTAGTTCAATGCATTTTGGGACGACGACAGGGATTATTGCCTTTTGGCGCTGAAATGGCCTTTATGTCTTGATAATAGTGTATAGTTTTCTTCTTGGTTGTTCTATATAAGAGATCTAAATACTTGCTATAAGTGACCATCCTGTTTAGTGTCACTGATCAACCTCATATCTCAAAAGGCACACAGATAAAAAAAAGCTCGAAACAAGTACACAAAAGATGACAAACATCTATCATTGCTACTGAAGGCCAACTGCTTATCATTCTTCAACAACGTTATCGTATAATTAATGCGGATGACGTAAAACGTATCGGAACGGTATTTTGTCACTGAAATTTTCTCCCAGACCTTTTGTTATGACATCTTGCGATCTAATTGAGCTAGCGGCTTTTCGTGCGGCTTGTAAAAAATGTAGTTCACAGACTATATTGTAGATAAATTGCGAATAGTGTGCCTTTCACAATAAACCTGAAATTAGTAAGATTAATTATTAAAGTAGAATAGGTGTTACACAGTCTAAAGCGCATGTGAGCTTAGGTACATGTTATTCTCACACATGTCATCAGCGGCGTTTTAATAATTTTCTAGAATAGCAAAAATACGTTTAGTTAGGTATTAATATCTACCTGTTCAAATGGGAAAACCATGGTTACAACTTGAGGCTTGCTACTTAACCTAACCCAACCCAACCCGATTTTGGCAGCGTTCTGAAGAACTCCAAAAGGCAACCTCTAGTGATGCGTTAACTTATCCTAATTTCAACATTTCTACCTATTTCGAAATGTCTAACAACAATATGTATTATCTTCATTAAGATATTGCAGAATTCCCACTACAGAGACTTGATGACGAAGACACTGCCGTAAGATTTTGCAAAAAGCCATCTCGCACAGCGTGACAATGTGGTTTGATTTTCTGTTATACCAATAATAGGGGACAAAAATGCTCGTTTATTAAGAACGCACCCATCTAAACTAAAATGTCGACTAACGAAGACGAGGTGAGTCTATCGCGTTCCATCTACACACAATATTCTTGATTCGGGCAGATTTCCGATCGATTTCGATAAATTGTGTCACAGGTTCTAGCTAACCTGTAAGCTGCATTTTTGCCCCTTTATCTTTAGGTTCAACTGCTCTAGGCTTGTATTTTCAGGACAAAGTATTGCCCCGATTTATACATAAGCTTTCATATACAAGCACGAAGACGCGCCCGCTCGCCCTACAAGGGGCATAAAGCAGGAGTCTGGACCCTAGTTCTCAAGTGGTTTCAAGCCCGCTAGGCAAGAAGAAGCCAACAGAACAGAGAATCCCACTGTGATTCGTGTACGTCAGTCAAAAGCTCGTTAAGATGGAAAGCCAGTTGGGGCACCGCTCTTTGCTGTACTGAAAGCGACTGTTTCGTGGAGTGGATACAAAAGAAAATAGGTTCAACACGAACATCATTTTTGCGGAAGGCCTTAAGCAGTGCTAACGTTCTGAGATGAAAAACAAGAAAAAAATTAACTTGATGACAATTTCATCGTTATCACAGTTACTGCTACAAGACATACAATTAGATGATGAGCATTTGTATTTACCTGAGACATTGATGATCAGTGTAAGCCCTGCAGCCGAAATCTTTAAGAGGTCGTAACCATTAGAGTAAAGAAGTAGAATTTTTGTAGCACGGTTTAAGTTATGATTCTATCATTTAATTTTAATTCACTTGCTGAAGAGCAGTGCGCAAATAATATAGCTCAAGTTACTAAATTGTATACGTTTATATTATTAATTAATCATCCAAACTTAGGCCAATGACTTAATTGATTCTAACTGATGTGCCTCGTTGATTTCCCGGTACAAACTGTTATTTGTTTTAACGAAACCAAAGATATCAGAACGCTATCTTGAACAAGATCTAAATGAGCATCTATCTCTTGCATCATACTTAGAATGATTCAGCCTTCCTATTGACATTGCATCGTTCTAGCTTGACTCATTGAGAATATTCAAAAATAGTACCATAATGTTGCTTTGTCCTGAACAATTTCAATGGCGTCCCTACAGTCGCTATTTAAAAAAAAACATGGGGTTTTTGAGCAACCTGTGTTCCACGGATATTTGAATCATTACAAAAAGATCTTTGCGTTTTCTTTTTACTACACAATATTAAATTTGTTTCTAATATTACGAAATGGAAAACTGAGTGGTGTTTGCTTTCCCTTTCCTTTGAAAGCATATACTTTTTAGTATCTAAAAACTCAAAAAAGACTCAGAAAGTTGCTTCCAGGGATGCCAATTTAAAATCAAAATTTTGACACGCTGGCGGCGCTTTGCATAAAACTTCGCTATCTATATTCTAATCTTTAAATGTTTTTCCTTCTGTTTTTTTTAAATGAATGTTACTATTAAAATACGTGATTATGGAAAACAATAAATAGAGTACTTGAAAGACTGCGTTCAGAGTTGCCAAATGGGCTTGTCTATCATACGATGACACTGTCTGTCACGTGAGTCGCGTACCTCTATCAGATTTGCTGCAGAGAACAGTAAATAATGTATTTTCTATGCATGTTATATTTATTATTACGAAACGATTATGATTACGGTTTCGACTCTGTTCCAGTCAATACATAGATAAATAGATAGATAGATAAATACATGTCAATACATAGATAAAAATAGAAACGGACAATGCTGAACAAACTTTTGTCGAAAAATTTAGAAAAAAAAGTACTTAAAAAAATAAAAGAATACAGTAGAAAAGCCTATTTTTTAACGTTTTTTTTTTTATAGTCTGCTAGATTTTATTGTGGTGATGAAAATATGTAAAAGTTAGATCCGTCATCGGACTATTACTATCTGATATTATGATTGGCAATTGCAATTTTTTCCGAGTACGCTCAGTTATTAATTTATTCAATAAAGCTTGTTATTTCTCGTCCATTTTAACCCTATTTATTTCTGAAAGTGCGTGAGGCCAATAATCTGTAGACCAGTCCACTGTCACAAGTCTGAAGGAGCTGACTTTATTATTCTGATATTGCTTTAAATTACATTTTTTATTCTCTGCGTTTTCCTTTCAGCTGACGGCTGTTTCTTTTGCAGCGGAAACTTGTGGTTCGATTGTGGTTCACTTGTTTTAACCTTTTATACGTCTTAATAAATAAAGTGTAAGTAAATGAAGTGTTTTTGCAGCTCAATTATTTTAAATGCAAACACGAAAGACATGTAACAGTGTGGCATCGATTACACGTGTTTTTGAAACTATTTGTTTTGGGAAAAGTATACCTCGGTGAATATTTATAAAAGTGATATAGAGTTTAGTTTGAAAGTCCGGAATCTAAAGTCATTTGGAAGGATACATGTTAGTGTATGTGTGTGTGTCCCACATAGCTCTATGGGGCTACGCATAAATCAATGTCTAAAGTTTATTAAAACTGACCTTATTTTCATGTTGAAGAGAACGGTCATTGCGGACAAAAGTTCGCTTTCGCAAATTTTGACAAAGTTCCGAAATGTTGAGCTGATAATACATTTCGCCATATTGAGGTACTTAACTTAGTAACGTATTTTCCGTGCTTAAGTTTCACCCCTCATACTTTTGTCTTTGTACAAGTATTATGTTCAATGTATAACTTCTTGCTTGTCGCAGTTTCACATAAAACATCGCTTACTTCGCGTAGCACCTTCGGGGTAGATTTTATTCTTTGTCTTAGTTAAGTCTTTTTTTTAAGGAGTTTAACTCTTTGTACATGCACAATTCCGATCTAACGTTTTTTGGAAATGTCGCGCGAGCAGGTTAGTTTTTTTTTAAAGTTTTGCCTTAGATTGTGTGCTTTTGTTATTTTTAGACGCAATGATTAAGTACAATTAAAGCCGCGTATATTGTTTATTACTACATAGGCAGCATGTCAATTAATTGTTTCATCGGGAATATTTGTATACTTTAAGCAGGTATATCTATTTGGATGCTCTAATTCTTGATTATTAAATATTGCTAGTAATCATCATAATTATTAATACGCTAAAACAGTGTTATTAAGTAATGTTTCACTGTAAAATTGACCAGTTTTTTTCTTTCCTCCACGGCAATTGGACATAACACTAGCCGCGTCAAAACGATTGAATGCATTGCTGCATTAGCATTCTGCCGTGTGATATGAACCTTCTGCAGAAACCGAGAGAGACAAAGAACTTGGTGGGAAGCTCGATGACTCCCTACATGGAGGAAGTTCAATAGCATAACTTGTCAATAAATCTCCATAGCGTCGTCTGTCAGAAGTGCTTATCGAGGCCGGTAACTGATCCGCAATAGGTTTTTTTTTAACATGTCTTTACAAATGAGACCTGGCGAGTATACTGACGGGACTGTGCCTGCGGTTAGTGTTCTTAAAACGTTTACGCAAGTTTCATTTGCATAATTGTTTCAATCAATTATATCAGCGCGTGTCACTCAGACACAAAAATACGGAGTGTGACAGGTGTTTTTTTGTGAATTTTTTTGCCATAATTGTGGAAGTGTGATAGCAATTGAATTGGAGATACTATCAGCGATGGACGTATTTATGGTTATATGTCCCTAAGCTTCTGAATAAACTAGTGACCGCATGGCAGAGACAACTTCCATGCAAGATGGTAATATGCGTGTGATTAATCCATTGAGTTCTATACAACAGCCAGAATATCTGAAGTACATTTTTGTTCAAATTAGGTAATTTGAAAGTAACTTGAAAGGAGCTCTGCGGTGTAGAGAAAATTAATCTGTGCTAGCAGGTACGTGGACTGCAGGATAAGTAATGTGTGCGAAGAAATCTATTCCTCTCCAATCTGACAATATTCTTGTCAATGTTTCTAAGACCTGCTTTAGCGTAATGGGTTAGAGCCAGTGTCTATTGTATCTTTTGTATCCAAAATTGTCAGAAGAAATCAAAATTCAGGGCTTGTAAGGCAGTAAGTGTGCTCACTGGAGGTTCATATGAATCTTTTTAATTTCTTTTTCAATCAAGTTTCGTATAAATTTAATTGAATATGAGTAGTGATAGCTGAGTGATTGAGGCAGAGGACTTTTGTTCGTGTTGCTCATTGCCATCTGAAAACGAAATCCCTAAATATTTTTCACAGCAGGTATTTGTCCGGACGACAATAGGAAGTCTGCGTTGTACGTATTTTTAATATCAATCTTCAGTCAGTGTGTAGCATAACCGTGCGTCTTCTGGTATGTAGTGTTTTATTAAGCATACGTAAACTGATGTCATTTCTCTTTTTGGCTACATATAAAAATAGCTTCTGGGTAAGCCATAAGATACATTTAATGATTCCTAGTAAATTTCCAACCTTCGCGGTCGAATTCCACACTCAAAAATATGGATTCATCATCTCATAATTAAGGTTACGAATATTCATGAATATTTACCACCAGCATTTTGCTTACAAGTCCTAGCTACTGGATCTAGCAATTTTACAACTATTCTAAAACGTTTAACCTCTTCATAATTTTCGATAAGTGCCGTAGTTAGGTATGGACCTCCTACGAGAATGCAATGCTTATGTGTTTTATCATGCTATTATTTCGAATTTTCGGTTGGAGTAGTGTCACAATCTCGGAGTTCAGCGCGTCGTGGCGGGATCCTACCGACAAGTCGTTAGACTTTCAAACAGTAATTGCAGATTCTGATCTTACTTTACAAAAAAAATCTCGGTCAGAGGATCTGTCTTCGTGGTGTCAGTGGTCGTTCTATTGCCATTAACCGTAATGCAGGGTCATGACGGTGGTTACTAGTGTCGTACGCCGATCGATAGATGTCGCTTTCAAGCTACGACGCACAGAAGGCTAAGACCACGGATTGGTAAAGAGCGATTCTTGCGTACAGTTCGGACCGAGACGATTCGCTCCACTGTGGTTACTGCAATCGGTGGAAGTTTGACTCAGATTAGTTTATGTATCGTTTGTGGTAACACAGTGGTAATATTTTTACGTAGTAAACCCTGTCTTAGTTTCATGTTAAAGTCAGCTCTCTAAAGCCGAGCTTAACGGCAATACCGGATATGACACATTTGGTTAGCGTTCGTGTTTTGGCTGTCTACTAAATTTAGGAACGATTTTTTTCTTCTGTTTTCAGATGAGAGAGATAAGGCTGACACCAAAAGAAAAACTAGAGATATGTTCTAGCGTAGGTGTCAAGTTTGGTGAAGTACTTTGGACTCGTTTACGTGATGTAATTGAGAAGTCCGGCACAGATTGGGTCACCCCAGATGAATATGTGGCCTATTTCAATCAAGAAAACAAACGATTGAACTATCGAAACCTTGACACAAATAACGTCCCGTTAATGAAATATTTTACCGCCCTAGACAATATCTTTCACGTGAAAATTGTCCAGTTCCCCGATTCCAGTGAAGTCCGTCTGTACCTCGTGCCAGATTTTCACACACGCACAGCGCGAACCTGGATACCAAAGAAAAGTGATTCACAGAGTAAGGCACTGCCGGATCTCAATGGTCAACCATTCCTGAAGAATCCAAACACAAAATCACACGGTCAACGATTAGTACCAATTCGTAAAATATACCAGGATACTGCGCTAAAAAATGTCGTTAGAGAATTCAATGTAGGCTTGGGTTTTCAAGGTACAATAAGCTGCCAGGATTATTTACAACAGCTTGATGAAAAGTATCCGGGTGTTAAAGGTGCGATGGAGCTGAGATCTGCAATCGCAGATCTTGACCTTATCGATAATTACGTAATAAGCGTCGCCGATGCAAAATGTCCCGTAGTACGGATTTCAACCGAATTACTAAGAGTAGGTCATCCAACGATCGCCCCTACATATGTAGAAAAATATCCTTACTGTACTGTATTTCCTGAGCCTAATGAGCGTAGGCCACAACAGCCATCCGATGAGAAGGTCTTCATTGCCGAAGTCAATGAAATAGATATAGTTCCAAGACATATGCGTATGTTTATCACAATTATTGATAGAATAGGTGAGCGCGATAGGTTGCAAAAAAAACTTCAAAGCACCTACGGCCGAAATAAGAACCAAACAATTCCTCTTAACCAGTTACGCAAAGGTCTACCTTGCGCTGTTCCATTCGAAGGCACTCAGGATTTTCACCGTGCCGTTATTCTGCGACCGGTAGTCAGTCGTCTCGTGCAGGTCTTATACGTAGATTTCGGCACTGTCGCAGACGTGGTTAGCGAGTCGCTTATTTTTCTGGATGAGGATTTCTACAAGGTTCCAGTTCTAGCCGAGCCTGCTGTACTTAGTTTCGCAGTGCCTTGGAAAGATAGACGTGGGGTAGCAGACAAGATACTTAAACAATCTTCAGTCAAAATGATTGTGTTGGGTTGGAGCGAAGAACAGAATTCCATAATTGTTCAAGTCAGTGACCTGGCTTCGTACCCGATGAAATTACGCAGTGAACTGCGTGCGGCTTGAAGTGGCGGGACAATTAAACAACTTCAGAGCAGAGTAAGGTAAACCGGTATTCTAGTAATGACAATGTAGTAGAGTAATGGCTGTCGGAGCAAGATACTTCCTATATTTAATAATAAAAATGTCCTTCATCTCAGTGTATGCTTCTGTGGGTCACGTTGAATGTTAGGGTAAGTGACAAGCGGAGAAGGCTAGAACCGTAAAAAAACGAACTACGCTTAAGAAAAACTAGATTTGGTATCCATGGTGTTCCTTCGTGTGTTTTGGTTTCTCATAGAGGCCCTTATTATGGAAGGTGATGGTCGTCTTAAAGGGCGTTGCATGCTCATGTCTCGCTTCCTTCTTTTCCAGGGACTACCACCTAATATCATAGCCTGAACCATACACTAATTAATTTTCAGAAGGATGTAACTACATGTTTATAGTTCTTCTCCGCATATCGGCAGTCAAGTTTTCTGGCCTAGCATTCATGTAACATCAAGTAATTCATAACAACCACTCACGTAATTAATATTTTTCGCACAATCATTGAACTAGAGCTTTTAGAAAACCTCATACTGTAAAAATAAGTTTTTGCTGGCAACTATCAAAAAAGCCATACGCACCGTACAATTCGTTGAGAGTGAATAAAACAAAGCAAGATCCTATTATGTAGCCCAGTGCGAGCTGAGGACACCACAATCACGTATGACGAAAATGTAAGCAAATAAATATAAGCAGGATTTCGGAATTCTCACGCAATGGCAGTTATAAGGCCAAGGCGAGATATAGCGAATACTATTCTCTGGTAAGTGTTTAATGCATAGTGTGCAGCAGTATGCAGAATCAGGTGTGCAAACTATATTACTGTACAAATGACATAATCACTATCGAGTCTGTTATGGAATACACAAGCGATAGAAAAAAAAAACTGCATGTGATTTACTCCGATCGTGCGGGCGGAAACTTCAGGGAAACCACTATTGTCGAAATCAAGAAAAACTCTATTATGCATCAAGTTCATCACGAAAACGAACGCTATTATGTTAAGTTTGCTTTTCTGTGAGCTTAGCTTTTAAGTTATTTTATATCTATGGAAGCTTTTTTCTGAAATCCGAAATATTGCCATCATATACGGCGCACACTATATGTAGTTGCGCTGAGAGAATGTTCACTGGCATGTGTTTCAGTGTATGTGACATTCGTAATTTAGATATTTTTGGATATCGAAGTAGTCCCGTGAGCGCGCGCCCGCTAACATCCAGATGTCGCCCAAGACGAATCATTTACAGCATTATCTGAGTGGAACCCCAATCGCCAAAAAAAAGTTACACAAAAGAAAGGGCTATAGATTTTTCTCTCTATACTAGGGTAGCCTAGGGATCTTCCTTTAGAAAGGCAAATATCTCTGCTCAGTCACAGACGACAACGACGAAATAACAAAACGTAGACTTGAAAAATAGGGATTTACTAAGAAATGTGGCTGGTGAGTTAAGTTCCAGATAGATAAGAAACTATGGAGGAGTAAGCAATAACACAGAACACGAATGCCAGTTAAATTTTCTTTTATCTACTTATAGAACGAATACATGTGCACATAGTTATAATGAAATTGTACAAATTAAGAATAAAGCGTTTGCTAATCAAGTAAAGTACCATTATGGTTATTCTTGAGTTCTGAAGGTTCGGGAAATCTGGCAAGGAAGATGTAGTCTATCAGGCGGCGAAACTAAAAACAAGGACTTTCACATGCGTTTATCTTCGTGATATCGATCATCAGTTCAAACGGGCATTTCAAGGGTAAAATTCTGCATGTACCACGAATGGCGAATAACTGTTCTCCTTCACCGTACGTTATGGCTTGCAAAAGCGGTAGGTTAACAAAATTGCGCTAATTTACACATAGTATCAAGGGTATGCGCATTTATACAATTTGCGTTACATAGATTACATACAGTTATAGATAGTTATAAAATCCTAGATCTCCAATCTCAGAAACATCTTTGATGTCTTTGGAATATTCTCTATTTTTGAGGACTTATAGACAAGGATCGCTGTTGTTATTTTTTTGGTCAGGAATGCAAAAACTAAGGTGAGGGCTCCAGCATAGATATTCTTAAAAAAAATGTGGTTAAACAATAAAACAGTTTGGAATCTTGGATTATCAAAACACCATGTCCAGAAATTGTAGAAAAATTAACAACATAAAAAGCATTTCCTCATTTTATTACGATACAAACTTTTATTGTACCATTGTGGCTGATGTATGTTTAAGAGCAATTTCGCCTGTGTTTGCCTGTTTATTTATGAAGTTTATAACGAACTATATGGTAGTTCTTTGCATTTTTATTTTTCTGTGTATCTGCACATCTCTGCACGCATCTGCGTATCATATGTATCTGCACAACCGCGTACGCTCAGTCTTTCTCACTGTTTTTGAGAATCACAATATATGTTTAGATGATCGAGTGCAGCCAGCCTCCTCAAGACGTGTTGGACTTCGTTATATTTCCTGCCGTTTAGATAAAGGAAGTTGGTTCATTCTCTAATGCAATAATAGTGTTACAGCGTCCATACTTAAACGTTCGGCCGCAGTGGCTACGACCCTCCAGATCGATAATGTTTGCGCTGTCATGTTCAATTTTCATGATAGCGGGCTGAACCCCAATAACATACGCTGTGCTTTAGACATCATCGAGCGTCCACCTACTATCGAATTTCATTTTCTAAAACTAAAAACATCACGAGAGATCATTACAGAGAATGAGCAATGATATCGCAATGAATAGTTATTGTGTCTGCGTGTAGTGGTTCTAGTGTTCGTTCAGTCTGACCACTTCCCATACACACCTCTCAGCTACGATGTTTATGAGGCTTATGTTAAGCCTTCCTCGGTGGGTTGAATAGTTCTCACTTCTTAGCTATTGCTGCTGCTGCTGCTGCCGCTGCCGGAGGAGCAGCTACGGGCACGTACCCTGGATAATATCCGGGGTAGCCGTAGCGGTAGGCCCATGGGCCGAATGCAAAAGGTCCGCCCCAGAGGTACGGCGAGGTTGCTAACGCGAGAAGAGCTAACGCACCGATTGTATGGTACGAGAACCTATCGTAGAAAGCACCAACACGAAATAGCACGAAGATGTTGAAATATAAGGGCTAAAATCTATTTCGCATAACGAAAACGTCCTTGATCATAACATCTAGAGAGCCTGCGGACGCGAAATCACAGAATTAAATGGCAGATTCACGCATGGTAGCTGCAATTTGATGTAATTGACAAACCCAACAATCTGAATAATCAGTGTTAGCTTCAGCCACCACTTCACTTCCTCATTTCTATAATGCGTATATACTTATTGAAAAACTACGTTCTACGTTATATGGTAAGTGAACATTCAGATGAATGAAACTGTTCGATCATAATAACCATGCTTAATAAACTAACCTCTTCTGACGAGGACGGCTGAGGTCGCCGAAAGATTCATAATTAGAAAAATCGTCATAGGCCCCTGTTCGTTTGTCAGGATGTCCTGGATGCGGAAGCACATCTCGGCGTGCACGTGACGACAGTATGGAAACAGGCTGAGCAGAAGGTTCAACCCTGGTGTTCACCACCGAAGTTAATGCTTCTCTATTGGTGCGGATGGATAGCTGTCCAATTAAAAGAACCATACAATGAAGCAATTACGAGAGAATCGGTTCAACAATGAAGTCAAATCGAAAGATCTCGCTACGAACAAATGTTTGCCGTGATGTATACAGCAGTCTCTTAATTAGCACATGATAGTTATTTTTTACACTGTCCTAAAAAGGAATTATGTCTACCCATAGTTGTCCGGTTAGGGGTTTGGCTAAGAAAAAACAGTTATGATAAGCAAAATAACTGGACAGCCCAAATATTACTTATAGTAAGATGTGCGATTGTTCTTTTGCTGTTCGTACTATTTTTAAAATAATTCAAGGATAGTGGGCCCTTACCTTGTCCATAGCTACGGAAATAATGCGGAGAGATTGCAGTGAAAGCTGGTGTTCAGTTACGAGAAGCTTAAGAATGTTGGCTAAATCCCGGACCGATTTGTCAATCGGCGCTTTGTCAAAGCTTTTCATAGCGGCTGCTATTTTTTCGTCAGCGACATTCGGATTAGAAAATATTTCCTGCAGAAGGTCGAGTTGCTTCAGGTCGGGGGTACGAAGTTCTGCGGCCGGCTCCTCGGCCAATGCTACGTGTGCGGGTTTTGTTCGGTGAGGGATTCCACGTAGGGATTGCAAAAAAGCGTTGCAAACGTTTTTTGTATTTGCAGGATTTATCAAAGAGAGCATCATCTGTCGTGTGTTAGTTAAAGCTTCTATTTATATATGCCATAAAGGACGAGGTGTAAATGCAAGAAATCATCTCATTCGATAAACATTGAATAAACTTTTTTGTGACTTTTTCACTGAATTTATGAGAGAACCTTAACATGAAACATATAAGAACAAATGCGTGCTACATTAAGAATGAAACTGGTAAAACTAATAGTCTTAGCTTTTGGAGATTGGCGATATTCAAGATCTCTGCTAAACCGATGTATTTCAAAGATATATTATAATTATAGTTAATTACTCATATATCATATGCAGTTATACTTAAATAAACGGTCATCCATGTAGCGTGTAACGGTGACGCTAATATTTTCAGGATTTCTAGTAATCTCATTACCCTATCATCCGGGTTTGCCTTTTGGTCTAGATCATGCCTGATAAAGTTTTAAAGGTAGGTATTAATTAGTCGATTATTTAGCCTAATTTAGCTTGTTAATTTGCTCTAGTCACACACTGATTCTCAATTACATGGCAGCAAGTCAGCGCTTAGGCTGTATTCTAAAGCCAGTTAACCATGTAGAATTTTCTGTTCATCAACGATATTACTGTTTCGTTAGTCACTTGCTGCTTAATTGTATTCGCTAACGCGTCCGTGATAGCTTCTTCTAGCGCTTTTCCTTCTTCCATATTTTTATTGTGTCCGCTCATCTCTGGTTAAGTTCCCCGACTTATGCCAGGGTTCATGCTTCTATCCATTTCGTTGTTGATCAGGTCCATGGCTGGCACATCGGCTGCGAATGATTCATTTGCTCCCATAGGTTGTGATAGATCTACAGGCTCTGTGGCTTCTGTAACCGTTGGAGCAGGATCCGTTCGTTGTGATTTCATTGTAGCCACGTCAATATCCTCCGGCGTCCGTGTCGTGAACTTTGGTTGAGATGCGGGTACGAGCGGTGGTGCCAAAGGTGAACTTGGACGGGTTCGCGTTGTCAACGTGCTACTTGCGGGGTAGTGCATCACCTGAGTGATCATCGAGTAGGGCACATAGCTATAGGCGTGTTGCCCAGGCATCATGGCCGTGGTCAGGACGAACGGCATCGAAATACTGATCGGAACGCCGGTGACAGGGATATGCCAAATGCTGCTATACTGCGGAGAATGATACTGTTGGTGGGTTTTCACTCCGTTCGGGTAAGGTCGCGCCATGATCCCGGCGGCGGTCAGCTGTAGTTGGTCCTGCACGGCCGCCGGCATGTAGGTTGGGTACGCGTGACCATCTGCGGCGAAGGGATTAAGGGCTCGGAACTCAACTCACTGTGTTCACAAAGTGATACTAATCTCACAGCTTGCGGAATTAATTTCTTCAGTATCGATATTTCGTTTTTTATTTCAAGTGTGTTTGGTCCATCTTAAGATTTGATTGATAGAACAACAACAACGGCAACGTCAACTTCCATTACTAACTAATCATACCAGCGGAACAGTTGCTCTCCAAACACGTAGTAAGAGGACAGCGAAGTCCACTAACTGTGGCTCTAGAAACGGGCCAAGATGAAAGGCATATAATGGTGCTGACAGCCGTGGATATATAATGAGTGCGTTTATGCTGCACGCTTAGACGTAGAAAGATGTAAAGGTCATTATTTGGTGAGTGGGTAATAATGCCATATCTGCAACAAATGCGATGGCGCGGGGTTAAATTGTTCGATATAACTAGCAGGGTGAAAGAGCGCTAATTCCGAGACTTACGGAAGTTACTCGCACTCAAAGCCAAGATCAACTTACCGATGCACTGGAATGCGATAGCCGTTAGGCCGAGCAAAACGAACGAGAACTTCATCGTTTACACTTATACGGGGACCACTCGCTGAACGAGTTTAAGGTCCCGTGGCGGTACGTGACTGATGCAAACGTTCGCTGCCTTTGTTAAAGGGTCTTTGTGGTTTCGAATGACTTGATCTGTCCCTCTGTGATTTGGTATCCTCTGGTAATAACGATACTGTGACCAGTTTCCCTGTGGTTTTATACGAGTAGCCCAGCTATCGTCCACCCTCTCTTACGTTCGAACCCATAGGGACTACTATCATCATGTCAAGTGCGGTGGTCTGCCCATAGTCCTTATTCAGCTTTACATATAATAATATTAATAATAACACTGCTAGCTGCAGTAGCATCAAGGAATAGCACCTCAATCGCAAACATAACAGTCAATAATGCACCATTGGTATTAATGTTAAGATCTTATCTGCTATTCATTTATCAGTGTCATCTGCGAAGATTCAACATGAAGAGAGGATGTTCAGTAGTATTTCATTATTGCTTATAATATGCCCAACACTGTCAATTTACAAGTTCTGCTGGAAGTTTGCCATTATTGATAACGGTCATCCTTATTGTGGGGAGTCGTTCGTGTTTTACCCAATGATATTACATTGGATGAAGAAGCAAATGGCGGCCGGAGCTCATGTAAGTTCTCATTGTAATTCTAATTAAGCAGATTGGCCATAAGTTGGAAAAGAGATATCAAAGAGAAAGAAAAAGTGTTACATGTCGGTAAAAAATGACCTAGTTTCGTTTGTAGCATTGAGAAATAATGAAGTCAACTCTTCCGGCTCGAAAGTTGGTCAAAACGGATTTAACATCTGTTTTTACTATTGCTATGTAAACTTATCTATATAAGTGCCTCACTATTAACTGGGTTTCGAAGATCATAGCGGTGAATGGGTTACGAGAGTCGAAAACACGGCAGAGGTCGAATGTATAATTCAATAAGATGGCTTCAATAAGATTTTGTAGCTTTGCATTTTCCAAAGGGTTATTGAAGAGACAGTATCTTTTTTGTACGTATTTTTAACAATTACTGAATGTCTGCATCTTAGAAAGACGAGCGACGGACGATATCTTACATATATGTTCAATGATAAAGGGAAGCCTCGATAATACTATCAAAAAATATAGCGACTCTTTTCCTCCACACCAATTTACAAACTTTACAATGAACTTCAATATCATATAGAACTGATATCGCCACAACAGATAGAGACCATAAGGCTAGTAGTAGGTTTCATTGTCGTAGATTAGAGATTACCCCTCAGATATCTCATTTTCTCTGCCGTTCATTGCTTGTTTATTCACTTATATTCAGCGCCACATCAGGCTGCCATGATGACGAGTCTGTTGGGTTCGAGACGTTTAATATAAGTTTATAGCTTATTCCTGTTCTTCTGGAGCTGATCTTTATCCTGAGAATATTTAGCTTTTTTTTATTGAATGAGATTTTTAGAATTTTGAGAATGAGAGTCTTTTGAAGAACTAATGATATAAAGCACACATCGATTTCTTGTTTAGGTACGTATTTTAGTTAGCGAATTAGCTGATTCAATAATTTCAGTAAACGTTTTCTTCTGTTGATTTAGCCTACTTTTAGACGGTACCGGCTCATAACTTAAAACACTCAGCCAGTTTTTCTAGTCACGGGTTCGCTCAGCGTCAGTATGACGGTTGTGATATCAAGGGATTCAATAACTTCGCTTGACTAATACATATCGATTTATTAGCGTTATATTAAATTAAGATAAAGTTATGTTAATACAATTTCGATAACAGAATTTTATCGTTATACAATACAAGCTTTCGCAAAGACAATATACCATTCTTTCTAGGACCTTGTTCTTTGAATATGCTTTTCAAACGGGCTTCTTTCGTTTATTTACACGTAGAACTATGTCCAGCGTCCACACAAATAGCATGGGATACAGAAATATCGATGTTCTGGCTTTTCCGTTGCTAAACACCTGGATATGAATTTTTTTTCTCTTTTGGAATATAATAAAATGTTATTGAATAAATACCTATTAATTCAAAACATGACTATTTAGCGTGCGTTCGCTTATGCTTTTATTTATTTTTCCATGTAGCACATACTATTAAATTTTCAACAGATGCTGTAAACGAATTCATGTGCCAGTCCAGCCAACAAACGAACTAAAATAAGTATACTTATGGATCAGTACCTATTCCTGTTTCGGTAAAAAACTAGAGGGTTTCGTTCCAATTTTAATCTACAGATGGGACCCCGCAGCGACTTAGGTATGCCATGGCAATCGTATGTTAGGCGAAGAGACAACTTCAACGAAATAACCATTATTGCAGTTGGATATATAGCTCTTACCCTTTTCCCAGTAATAAATTAACAAATGTCTCGTATTAAAAACGAAAAAAGCTACCGACTAAGGTGCGGGTAAATTTGAATGGTGAATACACATAGATATAGCAACGGTCGAACCTTGGACAAGGGTAAAAGAAATTATTTTGGAAAATATCTATTCTAGAGCGTAGGTATTTAAATAATTAGTCGCTTAAGTTAAAATAATTATTAAATGACTTGAGGTTTCAGATCCCGTTTGAAAAGCATCAGGAATGGTAACAAGTTTAATAATTTAATTGCACCGCAGGACTTATAAACTGACTAACATGGAACCGTGTTAGGAAGTTTTTGTGGATACATTTTTCTTCATTTCTTGTGCTTTTTTAACTCAAATGCTTTTTAGCAACCTACTATTGTTGAAATTTGAATTAACTATGAATACTCATAATATAAATTTTGAACCAAGCATGTACTAGTAAAACCTATCCAATATGTCCTCGTTTGCATTTACATAGAAATTTTGAAAAGAAATACCGATAGATTTTTAGATTTTATAGATGGGCTTAACTGGCCTGATCTTTTATAGATTTCTAAGCTGCGAGATTTTAAGATCGCTACTCCACGATTAAATGGCTATATTCTGAGAATGAAATGCCTTTGCATGAAGCGTCTACAAACCGCTAGTCTAAGCACGACTACGTTAATCACACGCCGAAAGCCGCGAAGAGTAAGTGGAAGCTTACGTTGCAAGGTGTCAGGTTCGATATGAAGTACTATTATATATGGCATGCTTCTTTTTATCGGTTATTGGCTATCCGGTTTGCTGCATTAGTGAGATATGAGCCCATGATGCCTGTGCTCCCTATGTGCGGAGAGCCGCGAAAAAGGGACTGTTTGTTGAACTAGCTACGGCCATAGCCACTAGCCACGTCTTGCCGATTTGTTATGCCATTACGCCGTACGAAATCTCTGGCTAAACGTGTTGTATGTTCTGCCGCTGTCAATGACATTGAGATTTTGGTATCCGCTAGCCCTTATGGGTACAGCTACTCTTGGGGATGTGCATCATCGATGATCGAATTCTGGTTCAGGGTAGTGCGGGAGAAAAATTACAATCGAAACTATCACTTGGGCGCGTTCTCGTCTTTACGTTACAGGTTAGTGCGAAAGCGAATGCGGCATTACTCATTATTGCGATTCTACACTATATAGTATATAAAATAATTGTAAGTCATGGCCGTGCATGTTACTAACCAAAATTCGATTCTATTATTGCAAAACGTCGAACATCTAAATTTAAGACTAACCAAATCCCTTGGCGGTTTGCGACGACATGGTCATCACACTAATGGGCTTGGAATTTTCGATGTATTTTGAGTGGCGGTCCGCACATTGACTGGGCAAGTCTGAATAAGCTTCTACTACCCCGTAATATCTTTTTAGTTTAAAGTCATAGAGATAATACGTTAAGGATTCATAAAATGTTTGTACAACGTGCACTTATATAGAATATACTTGCATTGGAATCAGCCAATGGCAAACCGTTTTATCCGACCTCGATTGTCAAGCTTGAACTAAGGACACGTCAAGGTTATAAATCGCCTGAGCATTTGTACAGTTCGTCTCTACATATCTAGGCACCACACCACCTAGTAGGCACCACATAGTTTGAAATAAAAATTAAATGTTGCTAGTTGACTTTATAAAATACACAGGTATCGTTTTTGTTTTATTTTTCTTTGCCTCTGATAATTGATTATACTACAGTTTTGTGCAGCCTCCTTCTGTAATCTAGTGTGAATAATAATGAATTAATGACTTTTATTTTTGGAAATATTACTGCCAATATTATTAGTTGTTCATTTTGTTTTTCATTTCTTTTTATAATCGATATACCCTCTAAATCACCGATATCAAATTCATCAAGAAAATTATTGCCCTTATATAGATTCGTGCTACTCATGAAAGCAGCTATATATACGCCACGTAATCCAAGAATCAAAACTATAGGCTATAACGATATAAAGGAAACCTAAAAAGGAGATATCATTAAACGTGCTTTTATCCCGTATACACGCTTTGATTATTCTATCTAAAGACAAATAAAGAAAAAGTACTAACTTAGCATTGGATATCCACCACCAATACCATCACAATGTTCCGAATCACCATATATAGACACCCCTTTAATGTTTCATAATTTACTCTTTCCTGACTTCTGATTCACTAGAAAATGCAGCAATTCCGTAGCAACATTTTTGTGATTTGTATATAGACGAAATGAACAATCTTCGAATTGGAAATTAACAAAATAAAAAACCGTGCATACGCTATGGTAATCCGTTTGATCCAAGATCACCTAAACTATTCGTCTTCGTCGATCACCATCACTTCCTCAGGGTTAAGCACAGGTCGAGACTTGTAGTCTTGTTTCATTGTTACTGTTCTCGATAGCGTCGTTAATTGAATACGCTTTTTTACCTTAGGCGTGCCCTCGGTAGTAGGTGTCGTTAGACTGCTGTTTGAAAGAGTGCCATTGCCCTTTGACGAACTGCTGAAGAACTTTTTGATAGACAAACTTTTTGAAGTTGATCCCTTTGGCATGTTCTCTTTGCTTTTCGTGTCATTCGTGAATGAGTCTTTACTGTTAGAATCGTGGCTAAAGCCGTTCTTTGCGATCTGATCTTTATTATTTCGTCCTGGTCCTGCTGTCCTCTCTTCCTCAACGACCTCTTTTGTATCTTTTTTGTGAATGTCTTTCTTATCCTTAGCTGGCTTTTCTTCTGCCTTAATCTTCTTGATAAGCTCCTCCAGGTTATGCATTTTGAGGAGTTCGAGCCTAACCAGCCAACAACTATGCACGTGATCGAAAACAGCGATTGTGCGCAATGTGCGCTTAACTTGCGCTTTACCAAATTTCAAATCCTTCATCTTATTGAGGAATTCCGTTATTACCTGGCTGGTGCTGGAAGTACCGTGCGCAACTTTGATAAGATCAGGAAGAACCTCATCAGGAAGTAGTTTTGCTGAGAAACTGGGCGTTCCTTCTTTGGGGGTATCGTTGTCGAGCTCCTTCAAGCCAAACTTTTCGACCCAATCCTTATTGACAACAAGCCTGTTGTTCTTCGACTTCTTACAGGTCCCTGTTAAAGTAAGCTTTAGGCTCTTCAAACCAATTTTAACGTCACTCACAGATCGCCACTTCTTGTAGAATTCTTCATACAGCTGGCGCACACCACTTTGGAAGCCATGAGCCGTCTCACAGAAAACTTTTAGGGCTGCAAGAGAAACAAAAATGAATAGCCTTTTAATATTGATGCGGTAATGGCAGTTACAGTGAGACCTACGCAGGTTGTATATAACAACTCACAATTAATGCAAGGCACTCTTGAATGAAGCTTATCGAAATAAGAAAGAAATATTTTGATTCTTTGAACGCGCACCTTCATCAGTTAGCATTTTTGGTTCAAGGTGGTCTTTGCTGCTCTTTGGTGTATTGATGATTTCTGGTTCTTGTTCCCAACTCGGTTTGAGGGGGTGGTCCTGAGAGGCAACCAGGAGCACGGCCCTGAAATTCCGTAAGGTGCCCAATGTCTGAGCGCATTAGCGTACGATTTATAGCATCCCGGAATTTGACGAATCTCTATATGCAGGCGTTGACATGGGAATGAGTTTTTTTCAAGGACTAAACCCTTTCAGGCGCGATATGATCGCAATAAGTAAAAATGTCTTAGGAATGGTGAGGACCGATTTTTTTAATATATTACAAATAAGAAGTGTGAAGAAGATAATCACGCTGATAAAATGTAATTACACGATGAAGTATGACTAAGAATGCTTATATTTTGAATAAATCACGGAGGCTCAGGTCGAACCTGATACCGCATAACTATACGGCTCAACACGCTACGCGGCCCCATACAAAGGCAACTAAAACGCAGTTAAATATTCCGCAAGTCACTCGAAAATCCCAATATTAGGCTTCAACTATTCCAAAAGAATATACAAAACAAAAAATCTAATATTTGGTTTTTACTTGAATTGTTGAAGCACTTGATATTCAGCTTCAAGGTTATGTCCTTTCCTTGAAACAGCACAAACAGCAACCATCTTCTTTGCCTGAAAACCTGCCTTTCGCTCCGCTCTAAACTCCTCCTGACGAGCCGCTATTCGTGCTTTCAGAGCTGCCGGGTCAAGCGGCTATCAGAAAGTGTCGAACATTCATGACATCAAAAGGACAGTGCAGAGATTCAGTAAGTCTAATATCGAGCTCCCTGATGACTTATAGGTTTCCACATACAATCAATGATTCCGATAAGTTTGTCTGGAGTTAGTCGCATTAGCATCTTTTAAAGTTCAAACAGAAGTATACGAAGTTTTTTACTCTTTTGTAAAGCCTTACCTGGTCGTCGCTCTCTTCTTCCTCACTCTCACTAAGATACCCGTGAGGAACAAAGAAGTCATCCTCTTCATAATCGTCCTCAACATTTTCTTCTTTGTCCTTTTCGTCGTCGGTGCCAACAATGGACTCAACTTCACCTTCTACATCTTCCCATTCGTCATCTGAGTCAATGGAATAGTCAAAATCCTCAAACTTATTGAACGGGCGTCGTCCAGTAATCTATAGAAAACGAAACATTAAAGAATTGGTAAAAAGTAGAAATTTTTTTTTATTTCTGAGTACCGTTTAGGTATATGCATATATATTATATTGCCACTTGATTTCTCTGATCAGCCTACGTTAATTTATGAGCACCCGGGCTAACATCGTCGTGTGATCCTGCAGCAGTTGGCTGAGCACCTTGCGTTAATTCCCCCGAATTCCCATAAAAGAAAAACTGTTGACCCTTTACGACCTTGTGTGTATCCAGCCATCTTAGACAGTAACAGAACGTACTTTCTTTTACAGAACAGACTTTACTGTTACAAATATTACAAATAAATATAAGGAACCCGATAAGCAATCAATAAAGAATGGCTTTTTTTTTAGAAATTTTCGGCTGCTTCTTTGTAAGGCCAATGCTATATTATAACAAAAATTATTTATGTCAAAAAGCCAGGAACCCGAAAAAACAACTTTTTCCCGTTTCATATTACGTCTATGGGGCAGCTTCTTTAGTTTAACCTGTTTTTTAACTTGCCCACGAGAACTACAATTTTTAAAACATGTAATCTAAAAGTAGGCTGACCTGTGGACATGTTTTTCTCCAAGTGCCGTAGTAAGCTGGGCGGTAATTTTCTACAAACTGTAGAAATTTTGCCCGTACCCTACCACCAGATGTCGATTCCTGATCATTTATCAGATTTTCAGTTCCCACGACGAAACAATCCGTATCTTCTCCCTCTCGATGAATTTTTCTCTTTTCAGCCTTCAACGGGCGATAGTTAGTCTTCTTGAGCACGTCGAGGTACAGCATCGTCGACTCGTTCTGAGTATCGGCTTTCTTTATCGAATTCACATTGTTATCTACTGTAGCATCGGCTGCTTTGCCATCTGACTGTTTTTCACCTTGTTCACGAAGCTGGCGCCCTATAATCTCATCGATCTTATTTCGGTCGAACCTAGCTCTGGCAGCAGGTGGTACGATTGCTGCTAGCGCCATGTCTTTCTTTAGCTGGAATGGCTTAAACTTTCCTAGACTTCCATTCGATCCGGAACAAGCGGCGCCGACAGCAAAAGTACTACCATTATAAAAAGCGATCCCACCAATGGTACCATCGTCTGCCCCTATTTTAGTTCCATCACTGGGGTCTTCCGGGCCACCGGAAGAACCAGCGTCTGCGCCGCCTCCACCTGGAAGACTTTTATTCGGTATCGTCTTGACGACGAAGAATGACTTGAAAGCCTGTTTTGCTTTTTGCTTTTTAGCCTCTTCCTCTTTTTGTTCGCGCCGTTTTTCGTCCTCTTTTTTCCGTCGCTCCTCTTCTTTTTCCTTGCGAAGCTTTTCCTTCTCTTCACGCTCCCTTCCCTTTTCAAGGCGTTCCTCCTCCCTTTTGCGTTCTTTTTCTCTACGAAGCTTCTCTTTTTCTTCGCGTTCCCTTTCCTTTTCAAGACGTTCTTCCTCCTTCTTGCGCTCTCTATCGAGCTTTTCAGCTTCACGTTTTTTTTCTTTTTCTAGACGCTCTTGTTCTTTACGTTCCTTCAACTCTTTTTTTTCCTGCTCACGACGAAGCCGTTCTTCCTAGAAGCAGATGCTACTATGTAAGTGTGTACTCAGCTATTTCTTAACAAGTTCTTTAATATGCTGAGCCTCATCAAAGCGCGTAGCGCATGGGAGAAGGGAGAAGTATGCTGATAGATTTCACTACAAGGAACGAAAGATACTTTCCGTAGAAATTGTGTGCATGCTAATAGCCGCTGCAAAAGAAAACTATACCAAAGTGGTTAACATAAATTGTATACATTGGATTCAATCATATTTATGACTTTAACCCAATTCCCCTAGAGGAATTCTGCGGTTACAAAAATCTACTGATCTAGATAAAAAAAATAATGGCTTCGATCTGCGTGTCCAGATGTTGACGAAAATTGCTGACTAAAAAGTAGACATTTGCTCTCTAATTTTATTAACCTCTCGTTTCTCTTTTTCAAACTCCCGTTGTTTAATCTTCTCTTCCTTTTCTTTAAGACGAAATTCCCTGTCCTTTCGTTTCTTGAGCTCCTCGTAGGCAATTTCCGTTTTACTTCGTCTCTAGAATGTCGAAATAGATAGAAAAATATAATGATGATTTTAATAGATGTCTAAGAGCTTAGACCACAAAGCTATGACCGTTAACAAATCGCAATGCAGTATAAATTTATTCGTAAATGTTCTTAACCTGTTGCGCTTCTGTTTTTTTTAGTATCATTCAACACTTTTCTGAGAATCTCATTATATTGTATAATAAAATACCGTCAATTTGAAACTTGCTTATTCTGCGCCTTGATAAGGTAATTGCTATTAATTTTTTAATTTTATTTGAAAACTACTAATTTTAGGTTTTAGAGAATCAATTTATTTCTGAACTATGAATGCATAATAAAACTCCAATGTTGGAAGAAAGTTCCTTTACAAGCATCATTTAGCCTTGTATAGATGCTATAACAATATAAAGCGCTGTGCCTTACGGGAGTTCGATTTGCAGGTGAGTTCCGTATTTGACTTGACGGAGTAGCACTAGAAGTTTGGCTTAATGGAGTCGAATGCGGAGTTGGTGTAGGACTGCTTTGAGGTTGAGTTTTTGAAGGCGTCTGCTCAGAAAACGTTTTTGTTGGAGTTCGCTGATACGGTACCTTAACTGGACTCTGCTCAGATGACGTATTTTTTGTAAAACTTTTGTTAGAAGCAGAGATGGTTGATGTGTTGCTAGAACACTTTCTCGTTGACGTCTGTGCAGGACTTCTGAAAACTTTATCACTTGATAGTTGTATGTTGCCATCCTTTTGAGATGAGCTTGTCTTATGTTTCTTTGTAAGTGGTGTGACCTGCAGATTGAAAGGTTTCAATTCTGTTATAATGGGCATTTTAAAATGCAGTATATTATTGAAGGTTACGCACTTTAATGATGTAATAAAATTCAGACTAAAATACGAGATTACAATATAGTTGATGCAGTTTTAGATATTAGAGTATAAATTCTTTAACATAAACAAGCATTCGGTCTAAAAAATTTAAACAAATCCGAAACTTTAGAGTGGTTATTTTTCCGGACCATATAGTCGACTATTCAGCGTTGCAGGGAACATAATGAAACTAGCTTCAGCACGCCAAGGGTAGGTACAATGATAATCAGAAAAAATCAAATTCAATCAAATTGAGATCTGATAAAACTGCCATAAGCTAAGGTAAATAATGTGATAGTAAAAAAAAAAGCGAAACATTTTGCTAGAAGGATAATAACAGTGCTAGGCTGATTAAATGGCATTTGATGAACATTTGTACCAGTAAAATTCAATTAGACAATTAATCAAAAGCTTCATTTCCATATTGAAAGCTGTGCTAAAAGTGAATACTTCTGATCGATGTGATTTAGCTGAAAGAAGACACTTGCCTGAGGTTCTTTTGTGTGACTTGAAGAAATTTTGTCTGGGTTTTGTCTTGTAGGCGTCTTTACAAGACTTTGTTTTACGGGCGTTTTGGCTGGGCTTTGCTGCATAGGCGCCAGCTTAACGGGACTTTCGATCTTGTCAACATCAGCGGATGTAGTAGTCGTATTTCTCCTCGCCGATGTTCTTACAGGACTTTTAGGAACGTTATCAGCTAAAGAAGCAGTTTCGTTTTCATGTGTTCGTCGTACTTTCTTCGTAGGTGGTGAAGCTGACTGCAGTGAAAGCAATCATTCATAGTTCATAGAATTTAGGATAATCAAACTTGTAAGGTGTGCATAAACTCTTAAAATAGCGTATATGTTTTTAAAATCTACTGAATGTGCAGCGGCATAAAAATTAAAAAAAAAAAACTGTTTGGCAGACATCTTTGTGTGCACTAGATAGTCATAGTGACTTAATTCCTGGTGTGCTGCACTTATCCATTTATCTATTTATTGAATAAAGTAAATATATCTTAATTACCTTTGTGGGACTATTTTCAGATAGGTCGATAACTATGATATCATTTTTCGAGTTAGTCTCTTTATTGTTGCTGAAGGAGCTCGGACTATCTTTCCGCTTTGTCCCGAATGACAAACGAGCTGTAACAAGTAACGTTTTCGTTGATAATTTTAATCGCCTTCTTTTTCTAGCATGTGATCCCTGTATCAATACGTTTCTATCACCGTAAGTTAAAATCCAACTCAAATATCTTCTAAGTATAATATATATCTTTTGCTTAATTTAAAGATCGTAAAAATTTAAAAAAAAATATTAATAGATGCAAAATACTCGTCCTGGCTCGCTATTTTGCTTCAAAGCTAATCACGCGCTCTCAGTGTAGTAATTACATAATAAACACCTGAAAATTAACTTGTAAAAACCAGCGATCGTTCTCACAATTGGTGCAATTATTATACCAAATTCAAAGTCAGAAACGCGTATCGTAACTGGTTAACAGCATCCGATAGAGTAATCAAACTGTTTATTTGTCAATATTTGTTAAACTATTTTATTGTAATGTCCGGAATTGTCTTTCAAGCGAGATGATATATGCAGTCATAGGCGAATGTATATAATAAAATTGATCGTGATACTGATTTTAGCTGCTCGCTACAAAATCGAATAGCTCACTTAGTTGAACGACGCTAGTCTAGAGTTTAATTTTCAACTATTAAAAATCAGCTGCGGATAAGTATTTTTGGCTAGATCCGATTTGCGACAAAAATAATCATATCATAAACAACTCTGGAACTAATGCTACGTATGTTATCGTCATCTCTGACTTGGCAATATTCTATCTAAATTTTTCAAATAAACTGAAAAGATTACCAGATTTCCAAGTAGCAGTAAATATCTACCGTAATCTACTTATAGGGAATTTGATTACAATAGATAACTGCAGAGTCGTTGTCATTTTCATAAACTTCAAAGCGTTAGATCCTTTTTTTTTTTTGTATATATTGCTAACTAGCTTATCTTTTCGCAACAAATTATCAAACCTAAACCTTAGAGTGAGGCCATTATTAAACGCCATGTACTGATATGTCTAGATCTAAGACGCACTAACCGATCATTCACAGTACTATATAATATAATATATGCACTGACTGATAATACGATGGGAGGAGCTCAGCCTATCTTTTAACAGTTCGAATATGCTTCATATCAGCAATGATTGCACAAACGTATCTCTACTTGAATTGACTCTCTGCTGTTTCTTATCGAATTCTTCGAAGAAAATTTAATTCAATATATACATTTAGAGTTTAAAGCATAACCCAAATTTGCGAGCCACAGATAAACGAAGTGTGTACTTTGTGCTTCAAATAAGATTTTACTTCATGAATATAGCTTTTATATGGGATCGTTACGTTAATTATGCTGACAGGTAATAGATAGTTTGATAAGAAAAATGCATTTCGTATTGTTCCATTCATAATTTCGATCCTTTCTTATAGCGTGCAAATGTTGTGTACATTATCTACTACAATAGAAATAGTAGTCCCTTGTCAACGTCATTCTATGTGCACTAATTAACAAATAAATAAACACTGCAACAAAGTCCGAATTTCGAAAATCTAACGTTTGAACACTCATGTAAATAGCTATAGTTTTACATTTAGCACCTGCGTTAGCTAGAAGAAACCTCAATGAACCTACTTTGTTTCATCTTGTCACCGTGCCGCTACTCTTGGTAGAGCAAGAGGATGCACTCACTAGAGAATATCCACTCACAAAACACACGAATCAGTGTAAGCTTAAATTTTCTCTTTGCTGAACCCTTACGCGTCTAGATAACTAGTATAAGTTCATGGAGATCGAGAACTTTATGGCAAAACATTTCCATGGAGTTGTTCGGTTGTTGTACCGACTTATATGCGAAAGGATTTCGTCGTAGCGCGCCTTCGCGCCAAAAGCAAAGCACAACAAACTACAGATGGCAAAATCGAAACCGGAACTTAGCATCGCCTCAGACCCCCTCACTCGCTCGTCTGCCGCAAGCAGACGACGGACTAAGCACAGACGGACACGGACAGGAAAGCGCTGTGCAGTGTAATACGAACAGCGCAATAGAATAGATAGTAGCATTAGTAACTGCCCGTCCGAACATGAGACAGAATCGATATGGGCAAGGACGCCTCTTCCACTGAAACGCATAACACGGGAACTAAGAAAATAAACGGCGGGCTGTCTTGCACGGGAAGGAAAACCTAGGATGGGAGTGAATCCAAAGTTGATTGACTGGTTGATTAAAATAACAGCAGAAGATAATCCGTGCGCTCAAGAAGGATGCTGATCCGGCGAAATTTGTTGTAATCGGTGATGACACACATGGCTAAAAGTGGTTGGCCAGCCGTACTAAGGAAGATAATGCGCTAGATGTTCAGTAATAGAAGATAAGGGGTAGAATACAGAATTACAGATGAGTAGGTATTCTCGATGAAATGCGGTGATCAGGTACTCCGTGTTCAACATTTCTCTCGAAATTTCTATTTAGTCATAAATGTTGTGTTGTACATGTTTACGGAGAAGTTCACATGACCGAGCACTGGCTTCTGCAACTAAAATATTAGGCGTTTAGATCACCAAGTTGGTTTCATAAGCATATTTGTGACAACACTTTAGAATAGCCTTCAGGTCCAAAACAAATGGTAAAAAAACGTGTACATATATACATGTAGAATACGGTTTAAATCTACTATTAAACCAACTTTTCGTTGCTTTATACTTTGATATTTCCGGCGCACGGCACAACAGTGGTGATTACTTAATAATATTAAGTATAATACACTCATCTTAAGGCAGAAACATTCTGGGAAATCATGTGCTTTGAAACATTGCTGTACTGTGACAAGTAAATCAACTCTCGATGAGGCTACATTCGTATCTGGATTTGCCCGTTGGCTGAACTCTGACCTTAAATATGACAACTGGCTATATCTGTTCGTGTCGGATCCTTCTTTCAATACGTGTACATAATAAAGCAGATAGAAACGGGCTTATTGGGCTCAGACAATTCTTCCATTGGCGAGTAGTTTTTTTCCAAAATAATGATAATTATCAAGTAAAGTCAATGTGTCCTGTTGTGTACATTTTAGTCTACCGCGCACAAATTTTACGAGGTAAATGTTTCAATACAAGTTTCCAAAGGATGTACGCCTATATCATCGACGCATACCGACTTAGATTTTGGATGACTTTGTTTCCTTTGTCTGTAGCACAGAATGTTGTTAGAGAAATTATATAGGGCCTTATGGGACCGATTTCGCATTTAGCAGAACTTACGTTTTTACAAAATTAACTTTTTTACCACGTTGTTGTTGGGGGCTGATTTATGTGAAACTTGACTTTTAAACAAATGCTTCCTTCAAATTTAAATTTCTATAAAGTTACAGTTTTTTTTTTTATTGAAACGACTAAGAATACAGAGAAGTTAACTTAAATAACTCTAACAATGTACCTTGTTGAAAATTTGTTTCCATGGAAATTAAGGTGGTAAATTAATCAATATATTTTGCAATAGGAACACTAGGCAAATGATACATAAGTTAGATTTCGGAGAAATGCACCCAAAGGCAATTTCAGAACAGTTTGCCACTTATGCTCCTTTTTCCCGCAAACGAATTTTAGAAAAATCAAAGTCAAAGCAAACCATAAGCAGCCACACAGCAAACTCACAATTAAATCAATTTGAAAAATCTGATTTGTTGTTTAGAGTTGTTGTCGGGATATCATGAATGAAATATAACTTATCATGATTTTAACTTCTGATACTTAGAGTCGTTAGAAGTGTAACCAATATTTAATGGTATTTTCTACTCCGATTCAACTCAGGAATAATGCTAATGACTCACATTCTGATTGCTTCATTATTTTTCAGTTTTTTCGTAGAGAACACCGACAATAAACATCATATTTGTGAATAAATGCATTTTTAGTTAAATGTTCTGTATTTTGCAAGAATATCTTAGGTTGGTACGTAGATACTATCAGTTTGTGTATATTGCTTCTTTTTCCCATTGGCCATTAACGAAAAGTTTTTTGAATGTTATACTAGACTATTATCGTCGTTCGTATACGGATCACAAAGTTTTATCTTTATTTTGGGCTACAATGAGTCCTACGGGAGTGGTAACGGCAGCATTTTCCGTATTTGCTCTAATTCATAACCCTTCCAAGTCCGAAAGTTACGAGGCAGCCCCAATAACTTATTCGAGTTACGCTGAGTATCTGTAAAACAAAGATGTATACTTATCTAACAATTATCCTCCTTCAAATATAACTCAGGGTGAACGGATTTGAAAAATCAAATCTTCAAATTAAAAATTGCGTTTTTGACCTTTATAAGCTGCTTTAAGTCTTAGCTTACGGTCGTCGTATACGCAACGCCTAAATGGTTCTGGCAGTTTGACAGTTCAAATAGGAGTAAATAAGAGACATTGTAATCGTGTTTTTTTAGCACCCCACATAACCACTTTTAGATTCCATCACTCAACGATGCCAGTATCATATCATGAAATTTTCCAACTGTGTGCATTGATTTTAGTATTATTAAACGAAAAAATAGGATAGAGAAGGATAGAATAGGATAAACAACTAGCAATGACTTCAGCCAATACATCAGATGCTTGGACGCTTACAACATGTGGGGGTACATAGTCAATAAACTTTTGTGCGTGCCCACTTTTTGATAGCTTCCGAGGTGTATGCTAGGTCAAACCACCCTATACCCACGTTTATATCCATGTAAATGAAGATATCGATTTGTATTTTTAGAAATAATTACATATAATTTTATTTGTACTCTTAGAACTTATTCATTTGTTTACGACGTCATTTTGCCATTTTTGTCTTGTTGTTGTTTTCATATGCAATCATCATCAGCATAGCTTCATTTCTTCACACTCATTTTCATTATCTTTATTACCACTATTAGCATACATGTTCATTGCTGTACCTTAGACGTTCACCACACTTGCGCCTCGTATCCTCTCTCTCTCTCTCTCTCTCCGCCACACACCCGCTCGATTTCGCCATGTTTTACTATCTATCTCCCTAGAAAGTGAGAGACACGGAGAGAAAGAGAGAGACAAGCAGAGAAAGAGAAATAGTATTAATTCAGCTATTTATAATACACACAGAGCAGCATATAGTATCATTAGTGATTACTGTAATGATTATTATCGTCGTGTTCATTATTATCGTCTTTATTGTATATTTACTTGATTATTACTACTACTACTATTACGTTTCAAGGCAATATCGTTTCATTTGGCTTTGCCACTTCTTCTGAACCATGCATCCTCTCCGCGTGCTTTTCCACAAATAGGGAACATAAAAGACAGAAGGATTTTCCATGTATGAACAGATGCCTTTTAGCCAATACGAGCCACCTATTCGTTTGCTTTGCCATCTTCACTCGTACTCCAAACGTACACGTAACCCCACTTTTTCTACTGTCTCACCCCGTTTTTCTGTTCCCATGCCTTCAAGCCCGAAAACTAAATACAAATATTGAGCAGCACGTAGGCTTCAACAGTAAACTGGCATTTTCTGCTGTTTCCCTGCTCCATGTTAACGCAGTTACGTTACCAAACTACCTACCAAACCTGCCATTTTTTTCGCCTCGATATTGTTTGCTTCTGCTACTAACGCTACTCTGTCGGTGGCTAAAAACAAAAAAAAAACTCTAATACATATTAGATAATCGATACTGTGAAAACAACAGGAATCACGGTGACAATTATGATATCCTGTATAAATAATTTTCATAATAAATAGTGTTGTTAGTAAACAAGAATGAAATGGAAGCACACGTGCGCTCTCCATCTCTTCAATATATATATATATATTCTGTTGGTCAATCATGTGGTCCAGCTTAGAAAATTGGGGCATAGTATTGTTGGTAACAATATTTCTATTAAAGTAGCCTGCTTAGTTTTCCTTGCTTTGTATTTTTTTTGCACAGATGTGCGTCGCCTAAACCTGTTTTGGAACCGCCTCGTTAGTGATTTTCTAACAAATAACACAAATCCTAGGGGGCGATCACGTAAATGATTTGCCCGACTGCGAACTACAATATTACCATAAGTGTCCTACCAGCATTTTTCCATATTTCGTACAGAATCGTAGTACGAGATAACATAGCAGTTTTAATCAGATAATGAAGTTCTTAGTTAATTGTGTGGAAGGTCTGTTACGTGCGAGTCATAAGTATGCGTAAAAAACGTATACACGTACATCTACATGCATTTGCCAGCGATTGATGTGTATTTAATGGTCAATGTATACCATGGCATTCCTAAATATTACGAACAACGACAGAAAAGCTGTTGCAGAAGTTTCACTGGACCTTTTCATGTTATGCTGCTGCTGCTGTTTACGAGTTTTGGCAGAAGCAAAAATCGCTGACTTATATCCTTCTGACTACATTTGGTCTTCTCCATTCACGATACGAATTATCAAAAACCAGTCATTTAATATGAAATAGTATCTGTCACCAACTTCAACCAATGTTTATTTTGTTTCCCTTTGATTAGCAGCAATATTCATATAGGCTTTCCCGGTCAATTTAAATGGCTTTTCATAATTAACAGGTAATCAACCGGCTTGTGCTACTCTTAACCAGTAACTCCATATATCATTAGTGTTTGTTATCTATTTTACTCTCTATTAATAATAATAATAATAATAATAATATATTCAGGTTGTATATATACATGCTGTTTACATGTGAACAAGGTAGACGGCATCGCTCCTTCCTACCATCCAGAATGGTTTTTCTGGCACTGTTGGCCCTTCTAAAACACCGTTGAATTTGTTTGCCTTTCTATTACCCAGTATATATATGTATATATATATATATATATATACTGGGTATATATATAGTCTTTAGCTGGTCGTTTTCTCCTTGTTTCCCGTTTATTTGTATTATTTACGTGTTTAAAATAAAGAAACCACACGGCCAACGCTACGAAAGCCATCTCCGCAGCGGAACGGTCGACGATGGTAGAAAAGCTTTAAGTTGATCGAAAGTGGAGCTATTAGGGTTATTCTTTGCCATCAGCGCTCAAATGGATCCTTAGCTTTCAAATTCGCAAAATTTACACAATTGAATCTCTTATTCAATTTACATGTTTTATAACACAGACAGAACGTTCATGACAGTAAGCCCCTCTAAAAAGAGTGGTCAGCTACACGTGGAATTGTCATACCCTAATGTTTTATATTGACACAAAAAGCGAATTTCGAATTAAAGTTAGTCTTCGAGCCTCGATGTTTCTATGCAATTTCCATCCCAGAAGTTTAGCTGCCCCTCTACCATTACTACAGTTTGCTCCATCGTTCATCCAAACTCGCACATCGCTATCGCTTTCAACGTTCCATTTTTTCGTCGTTAGAGTGTGACAGGTACCGGAAGTTCTGCATTCAACATGCAAACGTTCGTAACTTAAAAAGTACAGTTATAACTAGAATCATCAGTTAGCGAACCATTAGCCCTGCACTCTTATTAACTTCCTTCGCCATTGCTCGTGACTACACCGGTGTTTCAACCAATGAACGTCTATTTTCATCAGCTTGCCCTTCTAACCTAACGAGTGAACCTCAAGCCTATCCATTCCATGCTGATAGTTTTTATCCGCCAGCATCTGCTAGTTAAAAGAGGCTAGCTGCATACTTGAACACAGCTCAATAGTACAGTCCAGTTCTGTACCAGCGTTTCCCTTGGTCTCTTCTAATCGCCTCAGATGTCGGTGTTAACTAGTACTTCCTCAAACTGTCACCCACACCACTCCACAACAAGAAGATCTGCACAAGTTCCTTTTCAATAGACATCAATACTCATACGATTCATTTTTCCCTCATCGACATTGACGTCTGCATTCGCAGCTAATCCGTTTCTCCAAGACGCTTGTGGTTTGTTTCGTACAAATCGTGACAAGTATAACTTTTTTTTTAATAGTAATAATAATGGCAAGATGATGTACAGTAATCATTAATATCAGTGGTAAGATTCTCGTTATTATTATTATAACGTCTTCAGTATATTTCCATTTGCTGTCGGTATCTTTGTTCCTCTTTACAGCTCTGTCTCACTCTCGACCAGTGGGGTAAGAACAACTCTAATTTCCACCTTGACACAGTAAAAAAATGTGATAACATAATGCAGCTACGTAAGTGTGTATATAATCGATATATACTAGCATTATTTTTCCTCGAAATCGGTTTAAATTTCCGGTATCTTATTATCTGCTCTTCACGCTCTTCCTCTTGATAAACTTTATGCTTTCGGTTTTGTATAACTTTATTTATTTCTCTTTATACCAGTTACCATAATAATAGGTTAAGTTGCTCTAAATTATTGTCATGCCGTTGGAGTCATTAGTTTCTCGTGTTCCATTTGTTTGTGATGATCGAGATCAAAAGATTTTGTTGTCGGTGGCTACCTCCAACCGTTGCTATTCTACCCTGTCTGCTATTTGCAACTTCGTGTCCATTGAATACATGACTCTTCGTTTTGTGTAACGTCAGTTGAATCCGTTATAGCGGTGTATATGTGGTTCAGTGCTGGTGTTTGTATTTGGTTTAATATCAGATCAATTCATGAATGAATGCCACAGACAAACAATTATTCGCTAAAAATCTGATACTCGTATGCAGAAAACTCATGAAGCCGCTCTTAGCAACTTAGGGGGGTACGGATTAGTGTGGGAATTAAAAATCAAATTTGAACCAACGCCGTGAATTATTAGGAGGTCCTAAACGGCAACTATAGTAGTAATGTCAATTAGGACGGTGATGACAGTAGCAATAATCCTTATTGTTATACTTGAGCTTAGCACAATATGCTACTACTGTGTTAGCCGAAACAATGTTCGCACCGCGTCTGCCAATGGATGCTTCATGGTTGTATACTTCAATTTGTTGTTCATGTTATTAGTATCGTTGGTATCGTCTAATATGCTATTGATGAGCAGACCCATTGAAGAAACATTGGTAGCACATTGCGTAATGAGACCCGGGTTCGATGGCCCTGACTTTGTACATTTATCAGTGGCAGCGGCGGCTATCGAGCAGGATGCCGCTTATTCTTCATTCACTGCCATCTCATGTGTCGATAATAATAATAGTAGTTCATATTAAATTTATTGTTACAAGGGACTGCTGCTAAAGATTGCAAACTTATGTATGTGTGTGTGTGTGTGTGTGTAATTAACTGTATATAGAGTTTTGCTTTTATTATTTCGTATCGTATTATCAATTGGTTTAATAGTCTCGCGCCAATCTGCTCTATCTGCCATTAAACCAATCACCGGTTTCTATCATTTTGTTTAGGCCTGCTTAGACCACTCCTGTAGAAGTGGATACGGGCTATGTGTACCTCGGTAACCATTGTTGCTGTTGTTGTTATCATAGGTTGAGTAATTTCTTGCTTATTCTAGTTCTATTGCTTTTTCTGGTATTGTAGTTACAGCTGATATCGTCTGCTTGTCTAGTTATGCTTGTAGTGCAATTCGAACAAGTTGACCGCAAAGTTTGATTGGTTACACATTCAAGTACCGCTACACTCGAAGTTTGTTTCTAGTGGCATTGCGTCGATCGGTGCCCGATTTGAACATCGCCGACAGGTTGTTCTGTGCGTTCATCTGCATTTACTCACGTTTCATAGAAATTTTCAACGACAATATCGACTATTAGTTTCATTAGCTGATAAGGGAAGTGAGTTTGTTTCTGTATAATTCGACATAGATCAAAAAGATCTCATAAATGTAATCTTATTCCTTTCAAAAACATGAAAACTTAATTGGCATCCTAAAAAATATCGGCGCGTTTCGCGGGCCAAGTAAGTAGGCTCACTGACAATCTACCACGCCTACCAAAATGATCAATATTCATTTTTATATAAATTACTGTGAAACTTGTTTCTTTTATTCAACCTAACACATATCTATATATAGGTTGCCAGCGAGAAGAATGCCCTTTACGTCAGTTACATAGTTCTGTTGCGTATCACTCTGAACAGTTGTGCCGGTTTTCCCAATGGACGTTCTCCGGTTCGAGTTTCACAAACAATCTGTTCACCGTCATTAATGAGAACGCGACAGGCGATGAGGATATTCAAATAACGTCGCAGAACTAATTTTTCTACCGGCACCACTCCCAGCCAGTCGTCTCAGTTTTTTTTTTTGCAAGGCGCTGCTGTACGCATGCCGGCGAATCTTCGAAAGGGGCGATGTATATCACGTCACTGTTTCTCTTTCTGAGTGTGCCTTACCATACGCGCCACATATGTCATGCCTCGTGTTGTTATCGCCGGCTACGAGAAAACGTTCGGTTCGTCGTCCTCATTGTCATGTTTGCAGGTCTTGGTAGCGGCCTCTGTCTCGATGATCTTCCAACTGCTCGCGGAGATCGTGTTCGGCGACGTTCGCCTGACACAGCCAATTCGAGATGCGATGGCCGCCGGATCCGATCTCAGGGTGAGTATGGACTGGATGGACAGAGGGGCGTCGTCGGTGATGGGGTTGAACTTGGGCTAGTGTTGCCCCCATTAGAGGTGCCGTTAACGAGTGAGGCCAACGTTGATGGTGAAATGGAGAAATCGAATGCCGTGGTCACGTGACCAGTCCCTGACGTTCCTCCGCGCTCCGATGGAGTCTTAGGTGAGGCCAATGGTCGGGGCGATGGGCTAGAACCCGTTGAATTATTATTGTTGCACATGGTAGGTAGACTCGTCAATGGTGAGCGGGGAGACCTCTGTGAGACGATTGATTGCGACCCAATGTGCGATGTAACCGTCCCTCCTCGAGGCGAGAAGACTTGACTCTCGAACGATAGCAGTTGACCCATAAAAGAGAAGTTTGGCGAGATGATCTTGCGCCGACTTTTCACATGTTCGTAAGCATCTTCCATACGAAGTCGTAACGTGGCCATGAGGTAGGCCATACATATAGTAGCTGACCGCGATATCCCGGCATGGCAGTGAACTAACACTTTGCCTCCAGAAGCCTTGACGTCATCTGGATAAGATTTATACAAGATCGACCGAAAAACGTTCGAAGAAAAAAAGAACGAAATCAAGTTAGTTAGAACATTTCAGCGTTAGAAACCTCGACCCATAACGATTATGCCGGCCACGACATGTAGAAGGAATTGGACGTAATGCTAATACGATACTAAAAGGCTCAAGTACTTATTATACACTGTCCATGAAGTAATAATTATCTATAATATCTACGTCAACGAGAATATAAATACCTTGAATTACTACCTAGATATAATACGCTAACTCTATCGTCAAATTAATGAATAAGTTTTTCAGTAAACTTCAGATAGACCATGGTTGTCACGTATTTGAAATAAAAGTAATTGAAGATTATAATAATGGCAACTCCTAGTCAATATATTTGCCCTGTGTTTATTATAATGTATTCGGTCACTGCTCTCACGTACTGTCAATTTCACCATTTTTCAAAAATGACAAGGTTATGTATTTATCCTTCGTGAAAGTAGAAGACTTGTATTACCATTAAAAACCCATTATAGTGGTGATCTAACGGCTAAGTTTCCGAGTTCATTTTTCATTCTTTATTGGTTTGTGGCATTCACGCTAGCTGGCAGATCTGCAAATTTCTATATCGTGCGATCGAGTAGCGTGCAATGAGTTTCATTGCAGGAGGCTTGCGAACGTTTGAGCTATAGACGACTCCGCGCGCGTAAATGCGCATATCGAGATGACTTTATGAGAACTCGAAGCTTTCATTTTAGCTCTATGGCAACTGTGGCCTATTCCCATTATAAACATCAAGCGTAACGGCAGTTGCGATAAAACTGTCTGTCCCTTCTCTAGGTACGCCTTATTTTAATCGCTCTGATAGGTTTGGCTTGTTAGATCGACGGCTAACTGACTGTACTGTTGCCCCCACCATTCCACGCGCCGCTATTGTCATGCCGTTGTCCCCCCGGTTGGAACAATAGGTCGACATATACAACTACGACCGCTGCTGCTGCCCACCATAGCTGTACGCACCATCAATTCTTGTATCGTTGAACCCCTTCAGTCGTTGGCTCGCTCCGTCGCTCCGTCGCTTCGGTGCTGCTGCGGCAGTTTTGCTCTTAAGCGTCACACGTACCCTTTGTTAAATATGAACGCGATGGGTGCGCGACTGTCTGTGCGAGTCTTTAGTGGGAGTGAGTGGAAGTTACGGCTGTGCACAACGAAGGATCAACAACCCCCGAAAATTAACGGAAGAGATCAAACGAATCGACCAATGATCGCATAGCACTGCTTGTTGATGTCGGAGGCTCCTCCGACTCTACCCGATAACAGATCGACTATAGTTCTTGCACAGCCCATATAACGTATTCTTTTATGGGTGGGTTTAGCCAGGGTTCATCGGACCACTACTATAAGCGCCACTTGAGCGATTGGTACGATCAGACAATTATTACATAGCGTCATGTGGGATTGAGTAAGAAGATATTGCCTCCGATGGAGAAGCGCAACAAGTGAAGATCGAATGAACGATCCAGTAGCAATAATTCTACGACGTGAGCAATTATTGATTAGAACTTACATTATGTCGTGCTCGAAGTAAGGGAGAACTGAAATATTACTTCGCCGGAGCATTTTCAAATAGTCATACGTATTCAACGTAAAACTCTATCCAAAGCTACAAAATAGCCAGCGAAAATATCACCTGTAATCTTCTAGCACATCTATATGCATACGCCATTAATGCACCATAATAGCAATATGAGCACAATAACGACATAAACAACAACGGCAACAATGAAAATAGCGGCGGCAACAACAATTGGTCATCACGCCTTAAACGGAAAACATACGCTGTTGTAAATGGATAAAGGTAATACTGTATTGTATATCATAGCAGAAGAATAAGGCCTGGCCGGCGAGAGGTTGATGTTAACAAGTGAAATAAGCAGGGCTTCTGTGCATAATGTTGTTGTTTGTCGAAGTTTATCATATCAGCCAAACTATTGAGGCCTGCTGCATATGTCATGCAAGCATTACTACCGGACTCTTCAAGTTCCGTGTGGCGACAGTCAGCTAGGTAGGCTAGGACAATTTGCCAAACTACTGAATAAATTGACATCCAACGTGACCTTGAGCTTAAGTATTATAGGATATGTAATTTTTCAACAGACAAATAATTGCATCCTATTATGCAATATTCGCCAAAGACACGACTTGAGCTAAGTTTGGAAGGCTACCATCAACAAGTTTCTATTCCATAAAGAAATACTTAGAACTCCTTAACTTACCAAGCTAATCTCATAAATGAATACTCGCCTGGCAACGTGTGTGTATATATATATATATGTCGATACTCACTGATAAATTCAATTGCCCGCCGAAACCACACGCCGATATCTTCACTGGTTGAATCTTCAACGGGTATGGCCATATACCGGAAAACGTCCTCGAAATGGTTAGGGCAATTGTGCGACACGTTCAGTAAGGCTGTGATCTTTAACCTGTCACAGAGAGCAATCATCATGCATTATCATGAATGACCGACACTTGTTATAGAACCAGCTTTTACGTTACCAAAATCAGCAAAAACGTATTTGTGCAACATAAATCTATGTGTACTTGGCACCTATATGTGTTTTCGACTAACGCATTTTAATTTCTCTAATTCAGTTCTAATGGGCCTTTATCAAATAACTACAGGGTAATCATTATAGGATATGCAGTACTAACGCGCCAAGAGAGTTTTTTTTATAAGTAGACGTATACAATGTGCATACATGTTCATGTACTTATATAAATTTTGTTCTTGTTCCGTAAGTTAGATCTGAGCTAATTGAAGTTTGGCAAAAATAATAATGTTGGATGAATGAAACGATAAACAATATATGAAAGCTAAAGTATAACTAGCTAACTTGAACAGCCAAGCTTCTTGATAAAAAAAAAATAAAAAAAAACAGGAGTTGGTGCTTCAAACTCGGTCAGTGGCAAATGCTCTACAACCTGTGTGAATAAGGAAAATCATGACTAGTCAACTTACAGAACAGCGAAATAAAACAAAACAAATAAACCTGTCTGCTATTTTCATATAGGGCCAGAGATATACTAACCTTTGTAGCGTAGCCTTATTACTAGCATGGTACTCGCTCCCGAGAAATAAATGGGGCAGAATTTCGACCGGGTCTTGTTGCTCCTGCTGATACCACGGCAAGGTGCTTGCGTGGGGCACGTGGCCGTTGTGATTGTTGCTGTGACTATTAATCGGGCCTAGACCGTTGGCCGCTTGCGCAAGGGCCGGCGAAGATGAACTGCGCGATAGAGCTCCCAGTGGCGAAAGGGTGGGTGGCCATAGATGATTGTGTCCCGCATGTCCTGCGAGTCCGGCTGGTGGAGATCGCGGCGCATGATTCAGCCCCAACGGATGGACTCCTTGTCCCGATCCACACGTCACTGGGCCCGATACACATAGATGTGGGTAATGCTGCCAGAACTGCTGAAAGCCTCCTAAAAATTCGTTCATGCCAAGTTGAAAACGACAGGTGGAAGGGACGCCATAGTTAGAGATACGATAAGGTATCGGATGAGTAGGTCAAAACACGTAGGACACACAGAACGATGATTTTCCACTCGAGAAAAAGTCTACCTAAAGACTAAGTCGTTATTAGCACTAATAAATTACCACAATGATGGCACTGAGGGCCATTGCTAAGATTACGTAGATTGCACATGAACGGAGTTCATCTCCTAAGGCCAACATAGCAGATACAGAAAGACGGGCGGAGTTATATGTGCACGACAAGTAAATATAAATGGCAAACGGACCTCCACTAGGTCCGCCCGTAGACAATTCGATGAGGAAGATACAGAAGAGATAAAAAAAAAAGGTTCATCGGACAGGATAAATGTCAAATAATCGGAGCGAATCTTAGAATTCAAGATCGTCCAGATCCGGCGCGCGTCCGGCGCCAGCGTGTACTCGCCTGCCATCTGGCATACTGTATGGTTTAGACACGAGATAACTTAGGAAGTTACTCGAACCGTAGCGATTTATTATATGTGTAAATGTACAAAATGACGTACGTTCGCGAATGCGTTCATATTTGCTTCGATCAAGCTGTACGACGTTTAATAGTAGAAAATAAGTCGGAGGTTTGCTATTGACATAGTGCGTATGCATAGATACGCTTGTATGAATATGTATGAACAATTTTACTTGGACTGGTGAGCCGTCATTTTGCATTGGGTTGGTCCAATTAAATGCAGCCCCAATCACAGTAATGGTAACCATGAAAAAATGTGCTAGGAATCATTAATGACAATTCAGCGAAACATTTCTCACAGCGCTCATCTACAATGGGCATATTTACGACAGTTTCGATTTAAATATTATTTATTGATTCATTGTTTTTTTTTCTCTTAGAACCATACGACTGTCTTTCAGAACTAGACATGCCATTCCGATAATATCCCGCAGTTTAAGTAGATACTGACCATCATTAAATAATTTCAACGAAAAGGTCAGCTTTTTCATAAAACTAGTTTGTTTAGTAAATAATACTACCTGCTATGTACCCGCCTTTATGTAAGTGCTAAAATGTAGTAGAATGTAAAATGCATGGCAATGTAGTGCCTACTCTAATACATGCTACTGGGAAACACCACGTGATGTATATATGTACACACATACGTGCTAAGTATATATATATAATACATTTATTGTTCAGCAACCGCAATGACATTTAACCCGGTATAATCATGAAATCCGCGATACAAGACAGTCTCTAGATACATCCTGCTATTGCTGCTAACAGAGACCGACTTCGACGCGCACATGAACTATGCACAGACACTACGCACAAGAACGCCGCCCATGCGTCCCTGGCAGCAGTCGCCAGCGGAGGCGATCGTACAGCAGAGGATAAAAATGCGGGAGAAAGTGTGTGCGAGGGGCAATGCAGGGTTGGAGCTGAAAATAAAATTTTGTTTGTTTTCTAGTTTTTCAGTTCTAATAGAACTGTCTAAGTACCCGCTGAAACACGACAGGACATACGAAGTTGAATAGGCAAACGTACACGCCACCCACTTCGCCCATGGCAATGGTTCACCGCAATAGCTGTCCTACAATCGTAGATGCTAATCGATTGTATATATGTGTATGGGTGATAGGCGTGGATCACTCGCGTCTAGAGAAAACAAATAGACCTAAGCTGTACGTTCTTGTTGGTCGATATCCAGTCGATAGGCAGACCTACCGTGTTATAGGTCTGAGTAATACGACACACCACAACGACGGGTTGTCCGCAGGCAAATAATACTTCCTTGTGTATATCTTTGACGCATGTTATTACTTGAAAGAGTGCTTGGCTAAACGGGTGTCCAAATTCACTTTTGTTACGTATTATGCTATTATATGTATACATACATATCAGACGAGTACGATGCATGCATACACTCAGCGTACATGTGGCAGAAAGCTGTGGTTGAGCCTGTCGCCGGCCATGTTTTGCTTGAACTGATCGCTATGAGATGCATCCAGGGTGGATACTGGCAATTTTCAGGTGCAATACACCTCGCTCAATCTGGGTTCTTCACAGAGAAATGCCATCTGCATTAATGCTGGTTGTAGACCAGAACCTCACAGATGGTTTTCAGAGTCAAAAGTGGAAGTGAATCTCATCCTAAGCATTGGTCGACGGTCTTGACAATGCTTCACAAAATCATTTCGATAATATCGAGCTTTGCCCTATTTTTCGATTAAGGCCCTTTCTCTCTCCCTCTCTCTCTCTCTCTTTACGGGAACAGGTAACTAGCGGCAGCAATACTAGGAGCGACCACTGCTCGGAATTATGATTAATACATCTGACTGTATCGGTTAGTTTCTGCATTAGCAAAAACACTGAACCTGCCATCATTAAGGGTTAACTAGCCGTTAGACTTTTCTAGTTTGGACTATCGAAGTCCGTCCTTCTTTCCACCGCCAGCGTCACTGCGTCCGCTCTTGTGCGACAATCGGACCCGTGCTATAATCTAGATCAGCGTCCGTGGCGAAACTGGCCAAAAGAGGAAAACAGCCGACAGACACTTCTATCATTCACCGTCAACGTCCTAGCCCACTGAGAAATACAGCTGACTCCAGCAGCGGTAGTCGTCGTAGTAATGGCGGAAACAAGCGGGGTAGCTAGCTAGTCATGAACTACATTGGTCGCAGCTTGCTTTACCATGGCTTGTCGTAAACGAGTCCTGTACTAGCGCGAGAGCTGGAGACCGCTAAAATGACCGTTGCTGTGCGTCAGGGAGCGCGAATGATGAACAGGAAAAATTAACAAGCATGCAGCCGCGCTGCTTCGTCTACAACTAGCAAGCTGCAATATAGTAAACTCGAAATACTTTATTATTATTGCAGCCGAATAGCTAAAAAGATTTATCTGCGCACAAAAATGTATAAATAATTTTGTCGACGACTTACGGAACCAGCCACTACATTCGAAACCGAACAAATAGCGCGTTTATGCACAGATAAGCCAAAAATTCTATGACTAATTTTTTATGGCTGAATGGAGAACTCGTGAGAATTGCGGGCTGGGAAAAGGGATCTGTATGTATGACAACGATGGGTTTCGCGTAATCTCTTAAACTGACGAGTCTGTGATAGTACTGAAGATTAATCAAATACATATTGATCAAACATTTTATAAAGCACTGCACTTGTCATCGGCACTTTCTTGAGTGAGAAGGGCAAATTTGTGTACAGCCAAACGGAACGTTCCCAGTCATTTGCACATGCTCAGAGATCACAGAACAGGTCAGAGGATGCTTTTGCTTTTATATGACTCGATGATATGACAAGACACATTCTGTCGACCACTGTTGAATGCATTGTTACTGTCAACCCCTTAAGACATTTGCGCACACAAATGGCCAGACTGATTATACTTCAGCAATCAACATATTGCCCCCTGTCACATAGCACATCTCTGCGCTGCCTTGTTCACATTGCCAATCACAACGTAGGAAAGCCAGTATGCTGATTGCGCTCATTTCTACGCGGTCATCATTCTCATCCTAGAGCTACTGCTAAAACAGCGCGAGCGGCAGACAAGTGGAGAAAAGTGGTTTGCTGTAATGCGTCGTGGGGGCGTTGAACGATGTAGCGGGAGGAGCTTTGCCACCAATAACTGCCGCGATGATCGATGTCAGTGGCATAACACGACATCACCCATTGGCTTCGTTAGCCTTCAACAGTGGCTACTGCTACTGCTAATACGACAGTTTCATCATTTCTGGGAAGAAAAAGAGCAGAAGGGCAGAACAGGCATTCGGTAACTCTCGGACCGATTACAATCGACGATCCGTCCATTATCCGACGGTCGCGAAAACTATAGTTAAACATTGTCGAAAACCACTATGTGCGCCATGTACGTGAATCCTTCACAGATACAGGGCTCTTGAGTCAAATTGGCGCACGTTATGGAGCCTGTTTATTGTAGCAGACATGCGCTCCTGATGCCAAAACAATGCCAGTTCCTCCTATGCAACAAAACTTCCTTTTGGCAGAGGCAAAATGCCAGTTTTCGAAATATTAGCGAAGATTAACTATTGTATAGTACGTTCGCACCAGATTGACCCTTGATGATGGTACATGTTCTTGGTTATCCGGAATCGAAGCTTACCGCATACGACTGAACGGTTTGCTGTTGTCAAAGGGATAGAATTAGCCTTCTTTATATCGTAACGAAAGAAACATACAAAACTGAGAATGCGTAAACATGCGCTTTTGACGCTGGTCTCTTGATGCTCGTTTGTCTGTACCTAAATTTTCGAAATAATCACGCTATCGTAAGTTGTAAAGCTTGCCACGGTGAAAGCCTAGGTCATAGTGAAACAACGAACGAAATAGGTATCACTCCGCGTAACGAAGCCAAATCAGATCAATAATGAACTCGCTAAATACTGAGCCATTTCAATTCAAGTGACGGTCTCAACAATATTACTATATTGTATTATTTGGTATATTCATTGTAGCCGGGCGAAATAAATATGACGTCGTCATCAATGGGACGCAAAGACTGTAGCGGTAATTATTAGATCATAATGAGAAACCTATACTATCCATAGCATTATATATCTAACAGCGGGTGATAGCTGTTACTGCAACCAGCTCAATCTCGTTGCCTTCTCCGTCCAGAATACAACTGTCCACTCGTGGGTGTCTCTCTGCGTATGTGTCTGTCCGTCTATTGGCTAGAGATACTAATAACCTTAATATTTGTCTTATTGCTGCTTTTACATTACATATGGGACAACAAAATGCAACGTCGTATCTACGATGCTAAAACGCTATATGACGCTCACTGTCTGAAGCTTCTCACACATATATTTATAAGCATAGCTCATACTTTCATTCACGTTTGTCCGCGTATAGACACCGTCTGCAGATAGACCTAGACATGCAGAGCAGACAGACCAAAATAGACACCTATGTTGGGAACGAGCCAAGTGAGGGGGGCAGCAGAGAGAGAGAGAGCAAAAGTCCCTTCGTTGTTTTCTCCCCAGTAGAACGCATACGGCCGGCTACCAACGGCCCAGTATACACAGCCACCACCATCGTATATAAAAACATTAAAAAAAAAGTTTGCTTACGACCGCGCGTTGATGGGTATCTCTATATATACGTATAATGAGTATTCACACATTCGCTATTATTGTTGTCCATTGCGATTGCACTATAGTTCGCCGGATGGTCGGACAACGTTTGGAGGAGGCTGACAGTGGGGCTCTGCTCCTACCTAGCACCAAAAAACAGCAGTCGTATAATGTACATATAAATAAGTGTGACTGTGCGTATTTCACAACCGAGCAGTTGCTAATGGCGGTAGCTATACTAGCAGACCCCGGCTAGAATCAATTGCGGTAGGAGCACAGAATAAAATCAGACTCATCCAGGGCGCTGGCTGCATCTCTTTCATATTACTCATTACCTTTTTACTTCAATGAAGATAGTGCCCGTTGCAGTAATCACTTGTCAGACGCCTGTATATGTGTATGATATGACTAAGCGCCAATGCGTGCACCGTGACGCTTTTGGCGTTCTTGTCGCTATCGTAGTGACTGAACAAACTGATGCCAAACGTTAACTACGTAGGAACATGCCCTCGAACGCGTGCCGTAGCTCCCGCTAGTTCATTGTAAAATTCGTCGTAATGAACCACCACAAAGGCCATCACCAGTTAGCCACAGCCAACCGTTCTATTGTACGCTGCATACGCCATGACGATTGTACGACGTGAAGGAGATTTAGAAAAAGAAACATGCTTAGTTGAGGTCGCCTTGAAGAGCGGAGCTCAACTCCTTTCGACTGAAAGCTGTTCCCTTTGTGCTTAACCTTTGATGCGAGCGATGTTTTTAGCAATGCCCTATATTAAGTCCTGGCCGCCGTTAATTGTGCACGCTTACTTCGGCCGCTGTTGGAGCGGTGACAAGGGCTGTCGTTCCTATTAGGGCCGCCACAATCATCTTCTATGCAAAACAGTAACTACAATTGCAGGACCAATAAACACTGTACTTGTAATTCAGTTACCTAGCAATGCTTACGGACCTGAACAACTGCAACAGCAGCTGAGACTACAATCGGTGTCCACAACTACGTGTAATCAGCGGCCCAAAATGTCCGATATTCACCGCAATGCCAACTACGTCCGTGGTCGCGACCACTCTATGTCTTTTTTACAGGCCCTTGTAGCACAATCGCAGGTACTACGTGTCGGCAAGATAACATCAAAGTAAGCAGTCGCCGGCCAAGATATCGTAACTACACAGAAACCACGAGAAAAACGCGTACGCATAGCCGTCATCACTGTCGTCAGTCATTTGATCTTATTCACCTAAGCGACGGCGCCAACTAGCTGTATGTGTGCGCGTGTATCAATACTGTTGATTGGTATATGAGGCCGGTGACAGCCGAACAAACCCGCTGGATAAGCTCCCTGCTTCTTTCTTGTTGTTTTGTTCTAGCTTACGATCAAGGACTTCGAAACATCATCGTCACAGTCCGTATTCTCAAACGTCAAGAGTGACCAACCACAGTCAAGCACTTCCTCTCGGTTATATCCAAAATATAATATAGCGAACGTGTAACACATCATTATCTTGACTTACTAATACTATTATTGCTGTTACAGAACGAATATATTTCGTTGTGGTAGCACCCCTCGTCACTGAAATTCGCCTTAGTATGCACGATAATAAGCCTCCCTCGTCACGAGAATGACGTGCTGAGTTCAACCGAATCACAATTCAATAACGAAAACAATAACACCACAATCGCCGTCCTCTAAATTAACCTTGCTCCTACGATGTGCGCTCTATACCGTACATATAGAAAATTATTCTAGATACATATGTAAACCTATTACGATCAATCGATATCTGTTTGCCGTTAGCGACTCGCGTGCATCTACTTTTTGCCGTCTAATTCCTCCCTGCCGGCAGATATTGATGTCGATGGCGTTACGCGCGATAATAATCGTCAACACTCACCGACGAACGCTGTTACGTAGATTATGAATAGATGATTACGTAGCTGGCTGGTTCACCGTTCATCGTTGAACAGCGATAGCCCTCCACGGCCATTGATGGTCGTGATCAAAGACCGCGACACATAAGATGGCTCCCGACGCCTTATTCAATGGCTCATTCACGGTTCGCCGCGGCGTGTCGTGTCATGCAATCATCCTTCTTTTTTTCTGTCTGCCTTCAGACTTTCCTATTTGAATCCTTCGTCGTTCCCTTGCTGTTCAGCTTTTGCAGGCTTTGTTTTACTTTCCGTGTTCGTCGACGACGACAACGACGACGACTCAAAACTGATAACGTCGCAGCAGTAGACCTTTTTCATTTTCCACTCAGTCCAGTGATACTGCTGCTGCTCGTACGAGCATCTTTATTACTGTCAGCAATGAGCTAAAGAAGCTAAAGCCACGCTAACTCCACTTGTGACGACGATGAACACGACGCGACCTAGTGCACATAGCGTAGCATATATAGTATTAGAAGCATGTGCGAATACGTGCCCGCTGTTCCAGCTCTATATATATGCACATTTAACCCAGCTGGATTCAACCCAGGGCAAGCAGCAGAATCGACGGAGCGACGGAACCCATTCATGACCACAAGATTCACCGCCTGAACTCTCGCTCGTCGGTAAATTGGTGCAGTGTTGGCAAAATGGAGCGGCTTCAAAAACGGCAATAGTCACCGCCGCCTCTCAAGTGGACGCCACGAAAAGAGTAATGACGAGAACAGCCATCATCGGTTTACGTCAAGCAACGCCGATCGCTGTTTCCGCAGTGAGTTACGTGTTTGCCCGCTAGACTTTGGGATACGTCCGTGGTCTGGATTTGAGTCCAGGCGCTAACACACTTCGATTCGAGTCACTCTCTGGAGTAATGCTTAAGGACAGGGCGAAAAACATAATGCCAGCTAACAAGCCGTGACTTACGTTTCGCTAGTGAACCAGTGTGAGCAAGACTAACCCAGTATCAGCTCAGATTCGTTTACTTGCCCTGGCTACATAAACCTACTAGTAGGGCAACTCGACTGGAGTCGAAGAATAACCAAAATCAACTTGTCAATATATATGTAGAACGTATCGCATGGCATTTTATTTACCCGCAAAGCTTCGCAAAGAAATCACATGCAGAGGAACAGAAGAAGACACACACACACCGATAGGCATAGCCGCTTGTCTAGGCAAAAGCTGCTTAGATGCACCGCAACGCGCATACGAACAAATGAGGACTATTTGAGAAATAGTCAGGTATAATATTCTACACACATATATACGCAACCGTTTCCGCTCATTCAAGGTACAGAAATATATATACAAAGCATCCACGCACTGCATAGGGTAGTATGTGAGTATACCTCAGGTATTTGTTTCTACTATAACACGATGTATACGTATATCGGACTGATAATGAATAGGAGGAACAAATGATGGTATTATAAATGAGTATTGACATCGTAACGGGCTAGGATGGATAGCTAGCGCACCAATCTTTTTTTATGAACAAACTCATCGTTTTGTGCACACCTGTATCGTAAACATGTGGCAAAGCCGAGATCTTGGATTACAATACATTTGTACATCCGGCAGATAGTAATGCTTACGCTAAATGCGAGATATAAATAAATTAGGATGGGTAAAAGATAACTGAGGTAGCGCGTGTGCTATACTCGTACGAATGATCTATATCGTGTACACACCCCCAGCGACAATCCGGGTGGCAAATACGTAGGCATTGTTCCTTTTTCCCATACTCGCGCCACTTCACTGATCAGTTACCACACCACCTTGGAAAAGGTGGACTCCGCCCCCTTCGTCTTTCCTATTAAGACCACCAAAATACTAAATTGTCAGTGCTGATATGATAACGGTCATGATGGTGCGATCATATTCTGTATAACAACTATCACGGCAGCCGCCTGCCGTGGCTACAGCGGCCGCCGGTCCGGGGCACCAGAAACACGACCATCATTGCGATCGTACGATGAGTAAGTGGCATTGCCCAAATCTTGGGATACATATGAAAGTACATATCGTCGCTCAGTAGAAATAAACAACGTCATTTACTACACGCGTTGCATGACGCGCTCAGTAGGGTATTTGGCACAAGTTATCATCAGCATGCACTACTAACGTGGCCAAGACAGCTACCACTGCCGCTGCACGCCATCTTTTCTGAGTAGTGTTCCCATGAAAGTCAACATCAATCGATCGTCGTTGCCGGTGCAATTCGGGCTGCCGAAAGCAGAGCAAGAGTACAGTATCACTAAGAAGGGAATATCGCTCAATGTAATACAAACCGAAATGCGTTGTTATATATCAGAAAACGGTCCAGCGAAATAACGAGGCAGAGAAACAGATTGATAGCTGGGTGGACGGATGGCTGGGCAAGAAGACTAAGAGAATAGAGGGCACGCGATGGGATCGACTTGCAGGTAATAATCAGCAGTCGATCGCTGCGTTTTGTCCTAGACAGCGCAAGAAGCCCAACATCTACCTGTGCCGGTAGCTGGTGCCGGTTCGACTGGTCAGCAAGCTGCATTGTTCCAGGAATTCACTCAGGGCTAGCAAATAACATTGTCTTTTGGTTTTTTTCTTTCCATCAGTTTGTTCTGGTGTGATGATAATGACGAATATGCAGTAGTCTTCTCATTCAGGTTTTTCCAGGCTGGTCCACACTTCAAGACATGCTACATGGCTTTTAATAAAATAGGCTGTTGCATAACTTTAAAGTCATCATTCGTAGTAGTAGACCGAAGACAAAGTATTGTATATACATTGAACTGGTGGTGAAGACTGACCATTTTGTATTATTTTGCCAATGCTAGTTCATGAGACATCTTTCTAGTCATTGTCAATAATGTGCTTCATCGATTTACCAACTATCAGTTGGCTAGATGGTACGATAGTAAGACTTCGCTGTTTATAAAACTCGTGCCGTTCTCCAATTTAACAGCTATTGCCCCCTGACGGGTACACGAAACCGTCACAGCGTAATTAGAATTTATCGTTCTGTTTCTGAAAAGGGTCTTTTATTTAACAACAAAGTACGTCAGGCAAAACCAGAGTGGTTAAGTCAATATCGTCTGATACTAATCCTTCTATTTTATTGCTTTATGATTTCAAGGAGCCTGCCTCTGAATTTCTTGTTTGAGAGCTAAACCTATTAGTATCGTCAGCCGCCGCTGGCAAAAGCACTACGAACGGTGCATGAAAAAAGCAGCAGCTTTTTTGACTCTGTCGTATGCTAACAATGTTGTCAAGATATCGTTCTCGTCAACGGAGAACGTGAGCAGCGTCATCCGCACTGCCAACAATGTCATGCGCGTTGGACGTAATCGTAACGGCTGACAAGGGAATACCCGAAAGGCTAATGGAAAATGGTACAACAGTTTTGTTGTAAAGCTTTGATTAGTGGCTTCACGTGCCATCGCCATTCCATATTCGGGTGCTGAAGGTAACGGTGATGGCAATGGTGATGAAAAATAAATAAAAGCAACAAGGAGGGGGAAAGATAACAGCAAAGAAAAGTTTCTTTGGCCAGAGTGGTGACAGCCAAGCGCACACAGCCTATCAATTTCCTTAACGCCTGACCTCAGTCCTTAGTCGGACAATGAACCTCTTTCTTCTACCACTTCCTGTCTGCTATTCCGTGCAGCTGCAACTCACCTAAATGTCGTTTCTGCCGGACGACATTTAGGCGTAGTAGCAGGTATACAACGAACGTCGCTTTGGCTTAAATATTACTGATGGTCAAAATGGGCAAGCCTATGTTGCGAAAGTATAGACATTTATTCAAAGTGTAGAATAGGAAATTGTTAGGACAAGAGGATACGCCATCTGTGCATAGATTCATCATATGTATAATATTACATATACAATAATCCAACGAGGTGTTTCAATAAATACCATGTATTCTCCTTCGCATCCTACTAGATAAAAAGTTAACTCTGAAGTGTAGTCAAGATAGTGATGATCTCAATAATGTACTCGATATGTTAACTTCTATGTATCTATGTAATACACGTAAGTAGGATTAAAGAATAATACAGGACATTGAGAAGAATAATCATCACCAATGAGTTTAACCCGGTCGCTACATGTCGTAGTGATCGTCAACTAAGACGCACAACCATCTCGTTCTCTCTGAGTCATGGGGTCGACGTGTTCGAGTCTTTGTATTTGTGTGTATACGTGTGCGCAGTATTGGGTAACGTCTTCGAGCGTCCTCTAGTCTCCTGGCGTGTCTTTCTGCTACGCTGTGCCACGCCTCAACGCAGGCAGACACCTGGACACCCAATACTCAGGCGCGGCGGGTTGTCTTCTTCGTCAAGCAACTAACCAGGCCTGGTTAGCAGCCTCAAGCTACAATCGTCCTTGGTTTAGCAGACTGGCCTAGTCAAGCAAGCTTGTCCGCTTGGTAGGTTGTGTTATACCGACAAGCTGTGATGGCACGTCTACGACACCATGCATGCCAATAAAAAGTAGGCCGTTTCACTCTGCCTAGGCTCAGCGGTTGTAGGGGCCGAAGACAACAATACTAAAGACGGTGGGTACGGTGGTGGCCTGGAGTCAACGAAATCTTTGAGCCTTTCTCAGCTGACTCGTCTGCCTCTGCAGCTGCAGCAATTTCCTCTGAATGGAAACAACCGCTACGACCATTCAGTATTCCGCGGCGTACTCCGCACTCCGTTCTCGCCTATCTGACTCGGCCCTCCTCTAGCAGCCTTTTACCCTCACCGCTTGGCGACCGATCGAGCGGCCTCGGAGACTGCCAGCAGTGAGTGTACGGCGAAGGCCCTAATGCTCTGACTGTATGCTGGTTGTGTAGCAAGCCCGAGTATAGAAAAGCTACGTAGAATGCTAGGACTGATGTTTTACAGAGTCTGACTAGTTTGGCCCATGGCCCGCTACTAGATCACCGCTGCTGTGGCGCCTATAGCGGCCTAGAGAATAGAGAAGGAGGGATGGCCTTCCGAGCTTGGGGCCGTCGAGTGGAGGATGCAGGGAACTCTTCCAATCGACAGCCTAAACTGGGAAGGCCCAACTGAGAGAGAATACGAAAAGTTCATTCACCCGTTGAGTCGCTGTGTTCGTGTCTTTATCTATTTAATTTTGCGTGTGAAGCTGATCACTGAAAAAACGCCATCCATCGGCGACCCTCTACATACTACAGTGACATTACTGCTACTGTCAGATGAATACCCGCACTATAGCATACCTTTACAGCACGATATGCTGTTTTTTTTTTTACTAGTGCCTCAGTTGTCAAAATATTGGATACTGCTGTACCGCAAAGAGTGTAGCACGACCTGCTACAATTGAGTGCACCACAATTCGTAAAAGTCGAAACATAAGTTGATACCGCAGTTGTTATCTACCGTGCCAGATGATTATATACCTTTCATATACATGTCGCTAATGCTATATGTAGCTTTTGGTATACCAGGTCGTTAGGGATACGTGGCGGCCTAGGCTTGAATCGTAGCCTGGTAGTAGACACACTTTGTTTCGTGTTGGGTGCCAGCCGTCTAACGGAGTTTTTAACGACGGTATAGGACGTAAAGGCCGAAGCATTTAGGCGACCAGCTTTGCAACACGTCGCAAATACAGTTGACCCTACTTAGCTGCGGATATAGGTTCTATATCTCTGCGTATGTATGGGGTAAGCCAACGAACGGGTAAATCACTAAACTACTACTATCAGGCAGTTGAAAAGGTAGGGGTCTGTTTAGTCCTCGTCTTTTCTCGTGCCGCTCATTAAATACCAATATCTATAAGGCCTTAAACGGTTTCAGTAGAAGCAGAAATAGGAATGGAATTATTCGGTTATGCTGGGTGCACCTATGCAACATACATGCGCATACGACTCGTTCTTTTGTTCTGGTATAAGGGTTTAATCATAATTCAAGTTCTACCAACACCCGCTGTGGTAGAAAGATAATACCCATCACTTTTGGATCTCCAAGAAAACGACCGGTTGTTTTAATTTAATTAATTAATAAAGTAATTAATTTAACCGGTTTACAGACAGGTAACGCTTACCTAAAGATATCGTTCTGGGTTTACTGTGGATCGACAAAACACAACTTAGATCGTATCAGGTTGCAATAGGAGATTCGTCTTAAATATCTTTCTCACCGTTCTAGCCTTTACGTCTTTTTGAGCCTGTTTAATGCTGCCACCTAAGATCGCCTTGGACAACGTAAGCTGCATGGTGGGTATAGCCTTTGTTCTCCGGTTTGAACTGTCAGTATTTAGCTATATTGGTATATGGTAGAATATACTCTACCGTACCAATTTTCGCTACCAGCCAGCTCATATGGTGCTACGTGCCTTCGTAGTATCTCCATATGCTGCCGGAGACCTTCCTGCTTCTGTTCTAGTGGAGTTCATTTCCACTAAGCGCCTCAATACCCGTCCCCGTTTGCGCAGCAGCTCTTACCATCATACGGCTCCGGCATACATTTCAAGTTAAGAATCCACATACTTGGGCGTTACTCAGTCGAACAAAGTTTATCTTAAAGCCGTGTCCCCACATTCAAGGGGCTTATTCAGTAATGTTCTGCATAGGGATCGGCTCTCTGCTAGTCCATACTCTCCTTTACCCTTCTGTGCACCGCCTGCCTACTCCCCCTCCCCCGACTCAATCGTACCGATCTCCGAGGTTGACCGCTGGTCCGTTCACAGGCTTTTACCTCCTTCAGCCCAACAAACTTTTGTTGTTAGTTCATACAATAGCCTTTCTGGCTTAACCTAGCCTCTCCTCTTCTACCCTAAATTAGCTGGGCACGTTGCTGTATAGCACTACTACGGTAGCATTCCCGATCTCATCAAACACAGACAGATAGATCCACAGATAGACAGACCGCCATGGACGAACCGACAGACATAGAGACCTCACGTTCGACCGCTATATTCTGTCTGGTTCTCTCCCGCTTCCCAACTCTCTTGAAAAAGCGCTTCTATTTTTAGCAACAGACGCCTGCCGACTCTGCGCTGAGCTCACGTCTGCTACTGTCGCCTCCACCACAAAGCAGACCTACTCTACCGACCAAGCGATCTTCCCGCCGTTGTCCCCCTTCTTATACTCCACACTGGGCTCTCTCGTTCGCTTTCTTCCCTTTCCCTGCTTTACTCGCCCTATCCTCTTAACTAGCGCCTCTCACTCATGGAGGTCTTTGGGAAGAAGCCCAACGCGGACCTTAAGCGTTCCTTCCTATTGGGAATGGTCGTCTGGGTCACTCACAGCTGCCTCTCTCCCACTATCCATGACTAGGCGGCACTGTCGATGCGTTTATCCTTATACCCTCCTCCCCTTCGTTCCTGTGAACCATTCGCTTTCCCACTGCGGCATTCGCTCGTTCCCCTCATCGTTGGGATCGTCAACGTGGTCGACGATGTCTTTGGCCTCGCCCGTTTCCGTTGGTTCTTTGCTGCTCCAAGTTTGCCGCTTTCTTTTCCGTCTCCCAGCCTTTCCCTTCGACTACCTTCGATGTCGCTCAGCAGAAAGCATACGTGCAGCAGCCACAGTGGCAGTACTGTTACTAATAACGGTTAAAATAGAGACTCGAACATTTAAAGAGACTGAAAATTAACACCAAAAAGGCTATTATTGCTTCGGTTGTTTCTTCGTCCGTTGCCGTCGTTGTCCTCTTGCTGCAACTAGTCATTAGCTAGACGACGCGGTTTGGCAACTACGTAAGACTGCGTGTGTGCTCAGCCAAAATTTATAAAAATTATTACACAGCTCGTACGTGTATTTTGAAAAGGCCGAGAGAACTAATAAACAAAATAGAAAAAGAATTTGGGTGACGTTCCACTATTCTGAGGCACTGGTCGGAATTTAAGTTAGCGGCGACTCTGGCAGAATGAGGCAGAAACGATGATAGGATAAAACTGGGCCTAGGGCTGGTCTGTCTCGGGGGCAAGGGTAATAGTTTGGGTATCTCCTTGAAAATGTTATGTGGGCTTGCGGACTTGACTACGAGGGAAGCTTGCTGTCATTGAGAAGCTCACCCAGCGTACTACACTACCATTCCAACTTCTTTCTCTCTCTCAACCAAGTGTGCCGCTTCCTCGTTCCCTCACTCACTACTCGCAGCTCCGTGGCCTTCTTTATGAATCGACGTCGGCTACCCTTCTCCCCTTGCGAGCAACGGCAGCAGCTGCGGCAGTCGGCAATAGTAAGTTGCAGCACTCGAAAAAGCCCTTTTCACGCTACCATCGGCCCCAGAGCCAATGCCTCAGCTGCTCCCGCCCATCATCGGCCTAGCCATGAATTGGAGCTGGTGCTACGACTACTACTACGGAGGGCAGCTCCAGTCAGACCAACGACGACGACGACGGCGGCAGCGAGTGAAGGGCGAAGGGAGGACGCAAGGGGGCGTTTTATTTCCACTCAAGCAGCACATTCAGACGCCCACAGCCAGCCACCTTCAAACATCGACACATAAACACACATCAGCTTGTTGCGAGTTTGCTTTGTAAGAGTATGCTTCCATATTTGTGTTCGACGTTCGGATCGCCGTTGTCGACGATGACGAAGGCGAAACTTGAACAGAATAGATACGAAAGGGAGGATTGCAGCAGTAATTGAAGCAATCCGTTTGACTAAATACCGTTGCTGCTACTGCTGCTACTAGTTTTGCCGCTGCCGTAACCGCTATTTGGCCGTCGCCTTCTATTACAAAAGCAAGCCGGCAGTTTCCAGGTTGTTTTTTTTTTGTCAGTGGTGATCATGGTAGTGGCCTTGATGCCAGCCTGCTTGCCCTAGCCTAGCAAAGGTAAATCGGAGTAGTAAGGTCGTCAACTTACCGGTGTTTGGGAACAACGAGAAGAAGGGTTCGACAAGGCGCCGGCGGACGTCGGCCGGTCCGGCCGGTCGGTTGTGTCTCGTATCGATCTGGGAGAGGCATCAGCAACAAAAACGCATCTTTTTTTTACAATTGTGGCCTGCCTAGCCTCCCTCATCTCGCCGTTGTCGGCGTCGGATCGCCGAAATAGTAACAACAGTGCTAGTAGCAAGTGCAATCAATGTAGGAAAAGCATGCTACATGGTCCGCTGTTTCACCTCGTTCCGTCTGCCCTTTGCTTTGCCTACAGAGGAACACATACAGTTAACTCTATATCGAATAGATGTATTTATTTGGTTGAGTTGCATTCAAAAATACAGTTGATCTTCAGTAGGTTTTCTGGATCTGGAGCAGACACCCCTATCGGATGCGAAGACGCTCGTTACTTGTACCACAGACCTGGGACACCTATAGAGAAACGTTTCATAAAAGCTTTCAGATTGATTGACTGAGCGTTCTGTTGGTAAACGAGCCAAATACTGTTTCATACAGTCGAAATTCGTATGCATAGCATATGCCCACATACGTATGAAACTCCACAAACCTTGCCCTGCAGTAATAAAGGAAATCGTAATTACGAGAAGCCTTACCGCCCGGCTTCTATACTAGATTAATATAACAGTCTAACACATGAGTGTCAACTGCTTGTAGTATAGAGGTTTTTCCTACGATAAACATTCGCTAGTCAGAACCTCCTTGAGGTAACTCCGGCTAGGAAAAGAGACCGTTCTCGCCTGGTTCCATACGCATCTGCTCTGGGGGGAACCACTGCTGCCTTCGGTATTCAAGATGAAAGAAAGGGATTGGTGACGAACTAGGTCAAGGTTGGAAGTGTTTCGAGTCTGCCCTCACATTGGGAAAGAAGCTTCTGGGAACAGCTACTGCAACCCGTTAATTAGCACGCCCAACAGGCAGCGCGCCCAGTTAATGCACGGCAGCATCTATATGACGGAGTAGAATAGAGGCTGCCAAGCTCTGGTTCCATTTTTGAATCTGCCAGACAATTTGCGAACACTCGCGCCCATATTGACATCGAGGTACACCATACCCGACTAGGCAAAGAAACCCTTAAAGCCCCTCCTTTGGTCGAGCAACACCGCTGAATGAGCGAACGATTGCTATTCACATGATACCCGCGAAGGCTTAGACTTCGCGGACACCAACTCGTAGCAGTATAATTTTCAGTATATTCGCTCAGCAATCGTATTTAACCGGTACGCTAATGGTAGCATGTTACCTTGTAGTAGTTTCAATTGAAGACGTACGACATGCGGGGCGCTTGAAAGGGGCACCAAACCCAAACGATTGCTATCTCCCATCCTATTCAACAGTAGCGAGCGTTCTCAAAAGACAACTTGTCAAAAAGGAAGACGATACTCAAACCCTCCAAGACGCTGAATGCGTAAAGAAAACATTGTCGATGTTGATTAATTTTCGAGTTAGATTTGCGAGTTCGACGACGTTCGATGGACACGGTCGGTGAAGCTTTGATTCGTGAGCTAAATTTCGTTTTATGCGTTCCTCGTGCAACAAAGGCCTGCACGACTTTATTTGCTCACTGAAAAGCATGCATACGTCCCTCTTTGCGTTGAGGAACATGTAGAAATTTATACATAAAAATATGTATAAAGCATGTAATACCATTCTTGAATAAATTCGTAAACAGGTCCAAGGTTTTGCTTGAAACACATCTATAGATCTATTCATTTGTAACAAGCAACTGTGCTGATTCGTGTTTTTTCCAAATGGCCCAACTATCCGAAACCAAGATGGGTAACCTATATAGCCCTATATGGAAACACCTGATTCCAAAAAAAGACAATGACAACAGCCCACTCATAGTAGCAATAATATTTAAGGTGTTTGCCGCAGCTGATGGTAATACCCAATCACCTACAACGAGAGATTAAGAAAGACACAGGCACTTTCCTATATCGTCAAGTATCCTTGGACAAAATCGCTACATCATTACCGACGTGTAGGCTCCGGCGAGTAGCCGTTGGCGCTTCGTTTGCAGTTTCTATTTCCTTTCGTCCAGCTGCTGCTGCTGCTACTGCAGGTTCCTATAGCATGTTCGCTCTCGAACCAATCATATCATGGCATACCACGCGCGAAACATCCTGCGCACCTTCTGATATTTCAGACCTTTTCCACTTGCTGTGACGGTTGCTGCAGCCGGTGGCTTGCATGTTCGAATCAAGAGCCAGGCGAAGGAAGCAAATAGAACTGTTAGCATGAAACCTTAGACGAGGTCGGCTAATGACGACAATGATTCGGATCCCTTTCACGTCATGAACGAACGATCGAATCTCATATCGAAACAAAATCGGGTCCGAGCTTCCACCAACTCACCTCCATTGGAGGATTCCCGTCTGCTAGCGGCAGTTCGCCGCCCCCTTCTAAGCGCGACCGACAGACCAGAAAATCTGATGGCTAAGGGGGGCGAACCAGCCGAATAAAACGAAAATAGGATACAATCAGACGGCGGTGCACAACCTAAGTACGCGATATACTGCACGGGAAAGTAATTTAGATTGAGACGAAGTTGCTGAGGTGGAAAAACGAACGAGAACAACGTTCAAGTCAAACGACGGAGACGGTGATAAGAACATTTCAGACGCAGCTGCTAGCGTGCTATGCCAAACCGAGCAAGTCTCAAAACCTTGGGGTTTTTCTACGACCCTAATACCTCTGACCCATCGCTACAGCTTACGCGATTATAAGACGATGCGGTTACTCAGTTCCATTGGTTTCTGAGCTCTGATCTAGCTCAGACGAATCGCATGGACGAACCTAGATGAACCAAGCCACGCTATAGCGTGGCCGAGTTATGAATTGGTAGGACGGAGACTCATTGTATTCGCTACCGATGCTGCGGAGAGGGTGAGGCCGCCGTGGACGCAGCCGCTCTTGACTACAAACACGACGTCACGCGCCCACGCATCTAGGTCTTGCGAGACGAGTCCAGCCCAGAAAGCAGACCACCGCTTCTAGTCGGATCGGCAGGCAGCAAGTCGATACCGTCCGGCGACGACTGTGGAAGTTCATTCGATATGAACCCAGAACAGAGCGCACATCGAGCAGTCATTGCAGTCATCAGAGCTGTGGCAACAGAGCCTGTGCGCTGCCGCCCACCACCAGACTTCTACTGCCATCATTGTAACAACAACTACTGCTCGAAGTAGAACGTCAGACGGCGTCACCGTGATTCTACCGAAAGAGAGGGAGGACCAGCAGGCAAGAATGACTGTAATCAGATCAGAGCTGCGTGCGTGGCGGGAATGGGTCTGCTCACCCCCCTCCCACCATCTCGAACATATATACATACTGCCAGACCTACATATGTTTAAACATACACAGACAGAGACGCATGAGGACAATATATAGGATGAATGGTCTTAGTGTTGGGTTTGTATTCCGCACCGGTATATACATATATATGAAGAGATCTGTACGGAAACCGGCCTAGCGGATTAACTTCGTGGATCTATAATTTGAATCGTAAGAATGACGACTGAACTAATGGACAATACCAAAACTGTAAGGTACTTTAAAGTATGGCTATTTGCGCCACTGCGCTAATTAACCATTATGATGATCAGGTGCTGGTGCCGCCGCGGTAATTAAAACAGCAACAAAAGTATCAACGGTAAAGAGGAAGCGAGCAAAATCGATGACAATTAAACTACATCAAACTGTAAAACCAGGATTGGCGTAAACGCTCCGTACGTAGATATAAGAACCTCCCCTGAGATCCTCCGTACGTTCCTATATATGAACAATGATATCTTGCAACATATGAGGGCGGATGGAATGTTCGACAGCGCGTCAGTATTAGAGGACATTCTGAACTGATGATAGCTAAAAATAGATAACTAGCTGGGAAATGTTACCCGCCTAGATTGATGTGAAAAATATGTGCGCATAAAACCCACAAATTCCTAAAACTCGCATATATATAGATAAACTTTAATATGGTTCCCGCGAGTTGTCCTTATTATAATTTTTAGACCCAGTTCTTGCCTACTTCCCACATACTGACCCAAATAAACGATACAGACCAGATAACGGTCGTCATAGTCTATATCCTCTACAACAATATGATACTCATCAAATGAAGCGAAGCTTCGGTGTACGAATAACCATCTGTATCCATCGCAAATAGAACTTGGTAATGTTCAAGCTGGACGGGCATCTTGCGGATGAACCCGACACACTACGGATTCTTGGGGCATATCCTGCCTTCTTCAGCGACAGTGGAGAAGCTGGATCTGTGCAGATCGTGACCTCCGCATCCGGGTGGGCTACTCAGCTAGCCGCCAAAGGCCAGCTCGGATCAGGAACTAGGCTCATCGAAGTGGCGAAACAGGACCAAAAAGTCTGATAGCAGGTTTACTCCACTCACATATAAAGCCGTATTCGGGATGCTATGGGAGATTAAAAATGGAACAGACAGATCGAGGAAAGGCTTTCACGGACAACGTTCAAATGTTCTTCAGACAGGTCTTCCTGAGTTCCTCAGCTGGCAGCATATCACACAAACAATCGACCACTGGCATATAATGAACAAAAGGAACGAGAAGATACTTCACGCCTGTAGAAATAAACTATGGATCCGGAGGAATAGCGGAGTCCGACATCAGAGGAGACAATATGAGCTAGGCTCACCCTGTTGAGGGGAATTCAAAAAAGAGATGCGGTTCGCCGCCGTCGTTGCACATTTAATAGTTATCAATTTCTAAAGATGAACCCAGTACACAGAAATATTACGTGCGAACCCCGGTTAAGTAAGCAAGCGAGTGCACGTACAGATAAAACCGATGAAAAAATAACAGTCAGCGGGATATTATACCAAAGAACGATACATGCGCCCTTCCTTGGCAGATCGGACACGATCGGACATAGCCGTCTGGCAGTGCCGACGACAGCTATGTCCGATCGTGTCGCAGCTGTAAAACTATCCTTAGCCAACGAGACAGCGAACGTGCTTAGCACTCGATGGGCGCGCGGCTTTCGGTGGGGAACATCTCATAGCGCACGCAAATACGCGGCAAGTTGCCCAGTAGTTGGTATAAGCGCAGTAATGCTTCTCACTGTTCATCGGCGGTTTATTAAATCGATTAGATTTTTACAGCGGCCATGAAAGCGATGGGTGAAATGCTCGTAAACTAAGCATATTTACTAAATAAACCGACGAAAAAATCTATGGAGCCCCAAGTGATCAAATTTTACATGTGTATAAACATGTATGCGGCATCGTCATGTGTCGTTCGTTTGTTCAACAAAGCACTATGCGGTTAGAGGCAACATTCGTATCGTATATTATAATTTCTACACATTTTAAGCATATTGAATATTATTGATCGTTCAAACTATAGACACTGTGACGCTGTTGGCTACAGAGATCCTAATAACTGACGGTACGGCCCAAGTGGCCATCGCTTACGTGCGACAGGAACGTCTATAAATCCGGTGAGCGCATGCCACGTTCAGTAGAATAACAAATTTACAATTATCAAATGTTTACGAAGTATTAGCCAGCGCTATACGTCTACTATCTAGACATGGGAACATAAAAATTATGAATGAGAAATAGGATTTAAGCTATAAGCTGTACACAAATGTGCACACTATTTGTGCGCATACGATGATACAGGGTACTGATGACAATGCCGAAGCTTGCGCGATTGTTGACAGATCTATGAATTATCTTTATAGTTATCCAAAGACGCTACGCCGATCGACTGACATTCTTCGAACCCAGATACGTAGGCGGGCACTGTTAACGCAAACAGCTCATCTACAACTGATTCCGATTTTAGAATTTGGCACCATGAAATAGAGTGCTCCCGAACGAAATGTTCGACACTGTACTGCTCAAAATAGAGCACCTCAAGTAGCATTTCCGCAGAAACGAGTTATTTAAGCGATTTTTTACTCATTCTTTTCTTTGGTTATTCTAATCGAGATTTCTTTTTACTGTCGAGCCCCTCCTGAGCGCCTCTTCGTAGCTTGTGCTTCACACATGGTCTTACGTACCTAATTACAATACGTATGCTATAATAGTACATGTGAATAGAGTTAAAGATCGCTAGATTTGCCGTCCTGTCAACGATCATTCCGGCCATTCCCTCTCTTATTGTGCCAATCTAACGTTAGTAACCGTTCTGTCAGCGCGTACGCGTCCTTGCTTCGTAGTAGTAATGCTACAACCTACCCAACTATTACTACTCGATCTACGAAAGTGGCCTGTTTCATTCATGGATTCGCTTGTTTAATGAGCGAACTCACTGGCTGTCGTGCCCATGGGTCGTTCAGCCGGCCCGAGTTGCCAACCGTTTTCTCGGAGCAGATTTCCGCCGCAGCGTCTCTTAGTCACCGCTGTCGTTCTTTTAGCCTCGGCAAAACACGGCATAGGTCTGAATTGCTATGAACGTTACTCCACGTCGCCGGCATCGTACAGCAGCGCAGCAGACGTCTATCAACGACCATGTCCTCGTCCAACGGCCTCTTCCGGCGCGACCCACCATAGCCGCAGGAGCGACAGGCGCCGTCAGAGCAGTACGACGCAGATGTCAACTGTTTGTGTACGTGTGCAACCGAGCACGACAGGGCTGCAGGCTTCGCCAGCAGAGGAGTTTTGCCGAATCGTGCAGCAGCATCGAGTCTAGTAAAAATAGACGCACAATCACACGGGTATCACAAGTGTCCGACTATTAATTCGAGTATCGCACATAAATCATTCAAAATCTGAATCTATGCTCGAACCTGTGTTGCCAGTGCAATCGTAGCCACACCTAACGACCATAAGTACTGTTATGTTTACGTTAGTGTGAGCTCATTCAATCAGCCATCGGTTTGCGTTCGGCCAAACGACGTACCTGTTTGTAACTGCTCTATTGTTAAGGCCACGCCCGTCTGGAAAGCAGGCGCAATAATGTCTCGGAGATCTACGTTCTGTATCGGTCATTATTTGTCACTATAGCGCCAGCGTAGTAGAAATTATAAAGTTTCGAGAAAGCTGCTGACAACAAGGGCGTGACAAAGCTGAATACGCCGCGCCGGGAAATTTTTATCTCGAATAAACACCATCACACAGCCTTCAGTACGTACTATTCGTCTTCGGTGGAAACCTACAAAGTTAAGAACCATTCATTCGTAGACTCGTTTGGTTAAGATCACAACTGAGGCGCCAGCTGTGAGAAAGGCAACGTTTACCTCGGCTCACTCAGACTCGGATAACTGCTGTACGTGGTAAGAACGACATAGCAACCTGTTTCGCTCTCTGCACATAATCCTGCTGAATAGACAACCGCCCAACCCCGATCAGATTTGCAGGCGGCGTCCTAGTTTCAACTCAGCTTCTCTTCGAACTGTGGATTCTTTCTTTTCTGTGAAACAGTAGCCGGACCAGGATCATTCCTATCCAAAGTAACAGTGCCACTAGTAGAACTGAATGATTCTATTCGTTACAATATATGTGTATTTAAGTATAGATAATATGGATCTGTGAGGCAGTGGGTACGCCCTTACCGGACGCGCTAGTAAGGGCGCTTTCATGGATGAGTGCGAACGCTACCAGTCTGATTGAACTAAACCGCTGTCCGCTCACCGGAATCGTCGCAAGCTTGAACCGTTGAACGTCGACTCACTGCTAACGCTCTCGGGCGAAGCAAAGATTACGGCGGATCAAACCGAAGAGGCGCGTCAGTACAATAACCTGCCGTGGAAGCTCTTCGTATACGTACATTTGGGCTTTCCGGTCTGCTTTTGCTCCTAACGCATATCGTATCTATATTTAAAGTCCTTTATGAGAACTACGTACTAGCTAGAGTCAGACACTAATAGACACTTCTGGCGCCCCTTTGCTATGCTGATGGCTTGCGTAAGGTAACGTCTCGAAGGCCTACAGCTCGATTCATCGGCCTCCAGCATCTGGTTCTGTTCATAAGAAGATTGTTGCCCCAGAGTGATGAGTGACGGTATAATACTTCGGCAAACAATTATCTTATGCATAAAAAGCGTAAATTATTACTAGCACTGCACCAGCGACATCACTGTTATTCTAAATTTGATTTTTCAAATCCATGCATAGCTAAAGTAGAACGGCCAAATATGATCTATGCCGTCTTTACGCATAAATAATGCTTGTTCAACAATATATTGTCTATCTATAAAAGGATATTGATTAACTACGTCTCGGAGTTCACCTAAGAGCAGAAGGAATGGAAATGAGAGAAGCGAAATAGAAAGGCGGAATCTTAGCATTTTTCATTTTCATTACTACGAGACGTCCAGCTGCTCATGGCCGTATCGTTATTTGCATCGCCTCGTTCTATCCGCCTTTTGCTTTTGTACTTGTCTATCAGCCATATGATTTACTAAGGAAAATCGACAACAACAGGAATGTGTCAAGCTAGTAGAGCGTCAAGCAAGTGGAGGATACACATGACACAGTTTCTATATGGGATTTCAGCAAGCATTGTTTTTGCTAAATGACGGTGAGAGCGTCTTCTCATTCATGTCATGCGGACAGCGCCAGCTAGATTTCTGCGCGCGGGGATTCTACACAACTATTTATCTTCACACTGTACACGTAGATATACACGCACATACAACTAGTGCTAACTTATCTTCAGTGCTTCTTTACTCGCTTCGCTCCATCATGATCAACAGCAGTTTCTTCATCGTCAACATCGACTGACCAGCTGTGTTCTATCATTATAATTCGTAATAGGCTACTCAAAAGGAAACTGACGAAGTTTCCTTTCATCGGTATACGTCTCTCTCCAATCCTCTTCTTGACCTTCCAGGGGCGTGCCTCTACGGCCTGCGTCCAGCGCTACTATTACTGCTACCAGAAAACAGACACTCCACAAAAGAGATGCAACAGCCGATGGGGAATGATCGTAATAGTCGCAGTGTGCAAAGGTTTGTTGTATGTTTTTCTATCCTTTCTCTCTCTGTCTTGTTTCTCATAGGCGACGTACTATGATGATCATGGCTGAGGCCATTATGTGTGCATGCTAACCAACGGACCTCGTGTTGTTGTTGTTGCTGCTGCTGCTGCTGCTCTGGGCCAGCCGACTAGGAACATCGCGCTATAACGAGCATGCTAAGAAGAAACAGCATTGCCATCGTTCGTCCATCATTCGTTGTCGGCCTCGCTGGCCCTGTGAACTAACATTCCGCACCCCTGCCGACCCACTACGTAGACTTAGCGAGTCTTATTCTTTCTTGATACAATTCACACTCACTCACTGCTGATCGTCGGTGGGTGCTACCCCATTTCAATGTGCGCAAGCTCTGGCACACGCCGGAAGTCTTCAGCGACACAGAGAATGGAAGCCAAAAACGAGAGCTGGTTACAGGAGGCAAAACAGCCAAAGAACAAGAGATTAAATAACAGAAAGACTGAATATATAGCCGTCCCTTAGCTTCTACCCTTGTTGGCTTCTGTAGGCTATCCCATTGCTTCTAGCTCGCTGCAACGTAATAACATTACCGATGGATGCGCTGGTGCGTCGGCAAGCTGCACTCTTCCCTTGTCGAGCGTTCACAGACACATGACCCTCCCGTCCGAGGGAATAGCTCAGATCTGCTGTTTCCGAGTCAAATTCTGTTGGTCGACGTCACAGGAAGACAGTAGCAACGTTTATTTTTCTATGCTTCTGCGCTCTTACGGCTGCTGCGATGGGAAAAAGTCAAGAGAATAAAAGACAGGAGTAGACGCCTTGCGGCGGCTATCGTGGCTGGCGTTGACGCTGATATTGTTCTAGTCCCATAAACAAACAAGGCACTCTACCTGCGGCGGACGGCTAGAGGAGCGACAATACCACGGCACGAAAAAGATAACCCCATTCCTTCCCAGTCTGTTCAGGCTGGATTCATCCGTTGGACCCAACCTCGCTTACCTAGAACGACCGTTGAACGGACGTTTATGACTGGGAATGCAGCCGTCTCTGTCCGTTCCTCGGCGATCCGCGGTACCGTGTACGGCCGTGAGCTTTTGGTTTTTGCGTCGCCGAAGAGTGAACGCGGGACGTCCATTGCAGTGGAGCATTTCTGCCCTTCGTTCGACAAAGATCAAGACAAAGCTACGGCGTTTACCACTTCATAACGCGGGACAGTAAAAAAACGATTTGGAGTTCAACGAGGTCAGATCGTTTCTGTGCGACGTATGTACGCCTGAGCCTTGAAATGAATTGCTAAGGCCAGCGTAAGAAAGCGAACAAAAACATCAACGGCTGACTCGTAACAAGGCATGTACGAATCGTCTTGATTACTACTTGCTTACTCCTCGTATTTATAAATATACTATAAACTTTCCGTTGGACTTCTATGACTTGCGGGCAATACGACGACACCTAGTCTAATTATAAGCCGCTTGTGGCTTGTAGTGCCAGTGTCAGCCAGCACATGCCTTAACTTTATTCATGACTTCTCTTCATCCAACCAATAACAAATATTCTCTTCCATGCAATAGCTGATAACAGTGCGGTGCCAGCAGCACCAGCTAAAAGTGATTGCCCTCTGCTTATTGCACCTCCTATTAACCGTGCGAGCGCTCGCTGATCTTCATACGTAATTCAGAACGTGACAACTACCCTCTCTTTGCTTTAGATAGCAGCTTAGGATGCGAATGTAGATAAAAGTAACCAGCACAAACATACATAAACGCTATTTAATTTTCGTGTTAAGAATCATCATCACTAAGTGTCTTACTGACGACGATAGAAGGCCGTCAATGGATCCAGTGTCGCCGTCCCCCTAACAACAGATAAATCTGCAGGTGGCGTTTCGTCGGACCCAACTAACAACAGCTTACGCAGAACCATTTGAACATCTAGGATAACATATGTATTTTAATATATCGCAAAGTACAGAATGGGGACACAGCCATGTCGGTTCGCAGGATTTATTGGCAGTTTACACCAGTATATGACGTCTGGGGTTCTTTCAATATCGGAGAGATTAAATATACAAGGGACTAAATAGGTGGGCTGATATTACGTCCAACCACGATCTGGGCGCATATCGTACCGTATGTAGATGCAACTTCAATGACCTTTTACGTATACATGTGAACAACAAGTGTTAAGTAGAAATCTGTTGACTGTTAGGATAATTTCATTCTTTTTACCCTTCCTATAATGTAACAGTTGTTAATGTTTATGACGGAACGTGTACGGTATGATGTACATTTTTCAAAAGGCTTGAACGAAAATATGACACATGAACTTTACAGTTACTGAAAATTGGTCGGCAGTTTCCATCAAAGTGCCGTTCCTCCAGCAATAAAGAGGTTGAATTCACGAGAGCTTAAGAACACGAGCTGATGCCATGCGTAACTCTCAGTATGGGTCGACTTGAGTGAAACAACAATCCAATAGTAACGACAACGGCCAGGCGATATCGTTAGGACGACGGCCTGCTGTGTATTAGTGGGCATCGAAACGGCCTGATTGAACCTATTGGCGCAGGAGTGGTAGTAGAATGCGAACCGCCGACGGCTGTAGCAGTTCGCTGCCCTGTCGACTATTTCGTCTGTGTATGTTGGTATATTATGTATGCTAAGCACGGCGCGTCGATGTTGCTGCGTGCATGTGAACGTATGTCCCTCTGTCATGTATATCAGTGTGCCCGTGAGTATCAACTAAGGCACAGTCTGTAGTAACTCGCTCACTCAGGGCGTTCAAACGAAGAGCCCCTGCCGCTGGAGCCTTTGACGACAGCCTGCAGCAGCAACGACAGCAATCATAGACTCGCAGCTCATTCTCATTGGGGTTGTCGTCTACGATAGTTTCCATACGACGACGATGACGGTGCGGGGTAAGTGGAGGAGCACGAACATGAGCCACACAGCTCAACAGAGACTGGTGCATCTAGTACCCGCAATGTACCTATTACTGTTGCTTGCCGTGCAGCCCGTCTTTCGTTGTAGCCATTGGCTGACTACTTCAACAATCAGCGAGTTTGCTTCGGCAACGGCGGCAGTGAAGTGCCAGTATTCAGCTATCGCTGTTAGCGCTGCTACTCGACCGCGGTGATTCGTTTAGAGGGTCCATCTATTCTGCGGTCTGTCGCCAGAATAACAACGTCCAACAAAAGCTCAGGCCGCTAGTACGTAGCTCTGGCAATTTTGGTCTTAGCGTAGCTGCTGGTGGATAAAAGATGCGCTACAGTAAATGCGGCGCAGTAATTCAGTGAGCAGAACAACTAACTATGGACAGCCCGGCTTCGATAGCTGCTATGTGACCTCCACCTCAGTACTTCTTAGTGGCGTAGTCGCTTGTCGGTCGTTCGGGCGCTCACTAGCTTGAGTGGCATCGGGGCCTCTGAAACGGACTACAGCAGAAGCACTTTTTGCAGAGTCGACCCTGCTACTACAAAGCCGCCAATGCATTAACTAACGAAACAAAAGTAAAGCCTGTCGAACCGGGGGAGTGCCGAAGAGTTCTACGAGTCGTTTGTAACGGAAGCTAGATTGATTGAACCTGGCCTGGCTTGGCCTGGCCTGGCCTGGCCAGGCCAGCTATGAGTGTCAGTCAGCGCGACAACGTTCTCATCTTCGACAATACAAAAACATAGCGAACGCAGGAAAGATAAAGTTGGCGCATTCTATTGTACTGCATATTCCGCTGTTGGGACATCTGTCGGCAAAGGGCCGTACTAAAACAATTATGTCATCTGTCTATATATATATATATATATATATATGCATATACATATTTTACTAAAACTCTGTGTTCGTCAGCAAATGGGCTCTCTGATACGGTCAGATTGGGTTAATGTGTCCAGTGTCGGAAGAGTTTTCTCTTGGAAAAATATGCATGTAGGGTGGAAGTTTCCAGGGGAGACTGTTTCTACCCCGTGGAGTGTAACGTAAATATGCGCAAATTAAGCGTTTTCTTTAAATATGCTCAATAGCTGCTGTTAATATTGGGAACTTATTTGTTTTTAAAACCCTTCAAACTACGTGCACAGTTAGATTAAAGGGGAAAATCGTCTATTTTGAGCTCGGTGCTTTTAAAGGGTTTTTTTTCTCTTCTGGAGAAGGCTAATCCGCGAAATGGTTGATGAAATCTTAGGTGAGTTCGACATATTCAATATAATACTCTCCTCGATTAGATCAATACGGTTTCGAATGAAAGAAGAAAAAAAGTTAAACGAGTAAAACAGGATAAATTCAACAATATTGTGACTGTAGCTCTATTTCAATCGGAGATAGGGAACTACCGGAGAAAGTTACTGGGCCAAGGTCCTAGACCGTAGTACTGCGCCCCACTAAAAGTCAATTTTGTATGCGTTAATTAATTTAAGTATGTATTGCTAGTTTTTGAATCCATGTCAGCCGTTTTCGGTCCAAGCAGTAGATTGCGTCTAGTAAATAAGTTACTAGGGCATTCTAGCAGAGTAATCAATCATTGCTGGAACAGGATAATTATTGAATAACCGTATCAAACAGACGGTGTTACTAGATAGGATAGAATAGAAAGACATCAATTTAACCGAAGATTATGTTAAAATGTTATAAAATTTCAACAATTGGACGTTCGTTACGTTATTGTAGTTCAGAAGAGTGCAACAAGTTATGTTAGGGGTTGAAGGCAAACCACACAAAATATTACAGTGGACTGATAAAATAGCTTTAACCTGATGGCATTCCAATAAAAAAACGCTATACGTGAAGCAGAGTTCCTGCGACGAGATAGCTGAGAATAACGCAGTAATCCTACAAAATTCAATTACAACGGAATTGCTCTAATGATGTATATCTACAATCAAGCTACAGTTTGTTTAACTAGAGCAAGTTAATAAAGTAACTGCAAAACGGTAACGAGCAATGGGATAGCTGCTGGTGTAAAGCATGATTTAAGCTAGGCTGGGTGTAACATCAGTAAATCAGATTAATCAAATCAAAGCCAAACTAGACCCGGGGCGAAGCCCGTAGGTCCATCCAGTAACGTACTAGGGCCAAGCACGACTGCAACAAGCATTACTTAATAATAAAAGTGATAGAGGGGTTTTAGTCATCATGAGCAAAAGGATAATAAGCCCGATTTAACGTGCCCCACCATTACCTGTGGTCAATCTAGATTTCCATTGTACCAGTGGAACGTATTGGCTCTGTTCTCTTGGCAAAGTGATAATGGACAATAATTTGTTGAGATAAATATTTTCATTTCCTGACTACAGTATCTTTTTACCTTTCCAATTCGTCCGGAAACATTTCCAAACGATTTGTATTATTTTCATCGCTTTGACTTAATTCTACATATCATATATATGTATATATATATATATATATATATATATAAATTTCGATACGGTAGAACTTTAGATTAGATGTAACCTTCAATTCCCTGCATCAGCGCCTGCACCTAGAATACGGAGTACCCACTATGCCCACTAATGAAGACATGACTTCGAACAAATGACTGCGAACGACTGGGAAAGATTCGCTGCCAGGTTCCTGTTTAAGAACCGTCTTCAGAAAGAACCATCCTCCCTGATTTTTATTCGGTTCATTTCACTAATATCCTAAGCGTCGCTCAGCCTTCTTTCTCTCTGCCGACAGTTCTTTGATTTCGTTCGCCACGACGCCGTAGAACTGGCTAGCGAGGTAGCCGCCACCAAAAACCATTGGCCACCATGCGACGTCGATCTATGAGCAGGGTCGGCGGCAGTACCTCCATCGGCATCACAAAGACAAAGGAAGCAAGCGAACAGAAGGAAAAAAGGAGCCCGCGTAAGCTATGCGCGCAAGCCAAAATCAACTACGGTCACCTGTGTCACTCTTTAAATAAGAGTGGAAAACTGTATCCACAGCTGCAGCGACACTCAGCCTTTGCCGCGGTCGTGTTTTGGAGACCTGCCTGTGTATGGGCAGTGTACAATAGTGTCATGCGCGATGAAGCAGGATCGTGGAGTGATCAAGTGGCCTAGTGGGTAAGATCATTGTCGCCGTTTGACAACAGCAGTACAAATGAAATAATTTTGTGACCCTATGGTCCTGCAGTGAGGCTTGGCTTACGCAAGCTGTATTATTCACCATAGCCATCTGCGGCGGGTCAAAACTAGCACTTTATTTGTTTCTGCTACCTCAACAGGTCAGGACACTGTAATCACAACGTGGAGGTCAGAGTGACGTGGGTCAACAACTGTGGCAACGGACTATCCGACATCAACCCAGCAATTAACGTTGATAGCAATAACAACAGGTTAACAATGCGCCCTGCTAAATGCTCTACATTAGATGAACATGCTAATGTAATATGCTGTAAAGTCCCTTCTCCCCGACACATACAATCTTTCTCTTTCTTCATCAATGGTGAACGAGCCAGCGAGTAACTTCGATCCATTAGAAGCTTAGGGAGAGATCTCAGAAGCAGCCCATAAGCGTTTGGGGCGAGCGAGCTGAGCTGGTCTGATGTGTACTCTTTTCTGCGACGCAGTAGACCCAAAATCCAGTATCGGCTGGACCAGTAGGCCGCACCGACTCCGTCCGCACGCCACCAATGGGTAGAGTAGTAGACAACGCTCTTTGTTGCTTGGAACAGAGGTAGGCGTCTGAGTAGACCTTGAAGCCAACAAGAACAGGCCCCCGTTGAGAGAATGAAAGGACCAAGAAGATATTGTCGATGAAGAACAGAACGCCACAGTATCAAGCAGGAACAGGGTAAAAGCTAAGGAGGGCAATACAATATTCGCCCCAGCACCAGCACAGCTAGGAGCAGTCACCAAAGACGGCGTTGATCTTGTGCTAGGAGTAGCTGACGCCTGAAGCAAGCGCTAATATATTCTGCACCGTTGTAGAGATAGCCCAAGTTATTGCGGCGCAGACGATAAATGCGATGATACGGAAGGATGTGACGCGGGAAAGAACCGAGCGGTACGTAGTCCCGAACGAAACAAACACTTCTCTACCACTGCAGATCGGCGATGCAGCAAGCATAAAAGGATCATGATGTTCAACAATAACGCATCCCTAAACACCTTATGAAGACGCCATGATATGGAATAGCGTCAAAGTTTATCTGGTTCAAGGTAACCAACTCTTCGTCATGCGGCTAGCAAACGAAAACCTGATCAAATACGTCAGTATTGTTGCTAACTGACCGACGGAAGAGCCTTCCTATTAGATAATCTTTTGTTCGAATATGACCTACTTGTAAATACCTCCCGGTGTTTACAAGTAGGTCATATAATATCACCAAATATTCGTATGCGCGCGCGCGCGCGCGCGCGTGGAACAATCCAACTGCCACCGACATAGTTTAATCTAGTCGTCCACAATTGTACTAAGGCTCTGACATTGCGTAAATGTCTTTGCGTAATAACTGACTGAGCTCTTTACCCGAGCTGCCGGACAGAACGCTCGAATAGCACTCAGTCTTTTCTATGATCGAATGCTCTCGGGCAGCTTCCTGTATGCATGCGCTAGACTCAGGACCGTGAAAGCGAGCAGCTTTACACCATACACATAAGGGCCACAAGCAAAAGCGATAGGAAGGCTGGAGGCTGAATGAATGTTCAAGAGGAACAAAATCGACCGACGTAGAAGATTTTGAAAAGAAAAAAACAAACAATTCCACGAAATATCGACACGTATCCTGTGGCGACAAAAACATAGTCGATACAAATTCAATACGTTCCTTAACGACGTGGTGATGCTCATTGAAGGACATGCATTTGATTGTGAGCAAATCATTAATGTAACACAACGAAACTTTTTTGTTATTGTTTTTTTTCCGGTGATTCGTGTCAAAATATCAGCTCACGCAGTCAGCTACACACTAATCCGTCGGTATTGTTTTCACGTCCTCTTAACCACTTGAGCACTAGGCCGCAATACAAATAATCCTACACCAGTACGAAATTGAACACAGGTTTATTTCGACGTCTGGTTTTACCCCACCCGCCGCAAACAGCCTCTGTTATTCACTCTTGTGCGCTGTCTGCTGTTCCTACGTACATACATCGACATAATGTCTACGCGTGCACAAACATATTGATTGACCGCTTCATACTATAGCTGCTCTTGCCACAAGTCCCTGCTTTCCTTTTTTCGCGATGTATCAATCATCAGCAGAATGGCACTAGTTTGCTGCGCTTCGTCCGCCCGAATGTGCAACACCACCTATTCGGTCGCTTTGCGTTTTACTACTCTTCATCTATATCGTTTCCTTTATTTATTTATCCTCTAACTAGATTTTTATCATCAACTGGAGCAGGAATGGGTCGTCAGAATAATAACAGCAGCTGGCCACTCGCTTAGTGTAGTTCGCCTAAGTCAGTTAATGATATTATGCACACGGCACATATAATTAGGAAGAGGACGGCATCCGCACATGCTGAAACGGGGGCTAGCTGATTGGATTCTCTGTAGAAGGGTACAGTGGCAGCTTTGTCATGCGGGTTGCTCCCATACCCATCAAATAGACGTTGTAACATAATACAATACACAGGGATTAGTTGAGTACTTAAATAGTTTTACTAACTATTTCCTATTAACTCTACCTGTGCTTTACGTCACTACAGCATCATTCTGTCACTGCGACTGCAGATGCCTACAGATGTCGAAGGCCCAGCCGTTAATCTGGCGTATCGGGCACCCGTTGCCCGCGTTTGTTAAGCTCAAAAAGCAAACCTGCCACCAACGTCAGTCAGCTAAGTGCGGAACTAATTCCGCAGTAATACTTACCGCAACTTACTGTCGTTGCTTTCGCCCGCTTGTCAGAGTAACTGACGTGTGCAAAATCTCAGATTAAGCTATGGGGTACAACGACTATCTGCTAGGAGTGTTATAGCAGTCACAACGACCCATGTAACTACCATTTAAAAATTGGCGACACGAATGGCCAACCTGCCAATAAGACAACGGCACGATACAATAGAACAATGATGATACGCCTAGGGATCTTTCACCAGGTGCCAACGCTCTCCCGGCGAAACTCTCGCTGCCGCCATTGTTGGTCGTTAGGGCAGTCGTTATTTTACTAGCTACCCGTACTAGTAGCATTTGCAGTAGCAGCACCACCAATAGCCATAGAGGAATTGTATAACCGCAATAGCGGTAGTGACTAGGCAGAACGCTGCACATGGTAAAGCAATAGACAAAATATCATACGACTGACGTCAAATAGAGCGAACTGCAAGGTGAACGATCAAACAAGTGAGCGGAGTGACTTTTGCAGCCAATGGATACTCCACGTCGGCGGATCAGTCATACTTCTCCGCACAAACAGGATATCCATAACAAATGAGGTTTAGCTGATAGTAGGCAAAAGCAAACGATTGGGAGAAAGTCGATGGTGCGAGGAGAAACTGGCAAACGAAACGGTGGACGAAGGACAGTCAATGCAAGATTGATAGCTATGCCCATGACTTCAATGTCTCCTTGTTCCTCACGACGGCGGAATGCGGTTATTGGATAGTAAAGGAGAACGTAACGCTGACGACTAAGCCAACCAACTTTGCCCAGGATGCCGTACAATTGATTCAATTAAATACTGTTGTTGCTCTTGATAACACTACTAGTGCTAGTTTCATTACTGATGCCGATACGCGTAGATGTCGACGTAGCAATGTCATCCCGCTCTCGAAGCCTGTAGAACTACTGTGGCTTAAACGGAACATGCATTTATCAGAAGACAGAAAAACGAGAACATAACGAAAATATGGCATCGCTTCGTTTTCGTTGTAGTTGAAAGCACTCTCGTAAACGAGTAGTTTTATAGATGCATACACTGGGCATGACAACTTACTGATCAAATTGCCAGTACCTACCAAAGATAAACGTTCCAAGTTTGACGTCCGGTGCAACTGTCAAGTATTCAGGGAGTGCTGATACCCACTGCTATGTTAATTTAATTAATAATAGTGATTGGATATATATTCCTGTTCTCAACGTACAATGCACAGCTAGAACGAATATTATAATTATAGACCTATCGGTTATTGCACACGTTCTGCATCATCGCGCTATTGTACTCACAAAAAATCGTCCTTTTAAACTCAAAGTCAGCCCTCGCTTCCGATCTGTGGCTTCTGCTGTTCAATCATACGGGCCGCTGTTTTGCTCTTCTTACTTCGTTTAACGTCACAATCTAACCAACCAATTCACGGTTTCGTGGAATTATACGCTATAAAGAGCGTTGTAATTTCTCTATCGTATTTTTCGCGTGTTAATAAATGTTTCCCTTATGTCCTTCCCCCTGACGGCCACGGCCCAGCATGCATTCCCCAGTGACCGTTGGGCAAATCGCATGAATGCGAACGCTTCGTTTGCCTCCAGCTGTAGGAAGATAAGCGCGTCTAGCTAGAAAATCGGCGGATGTAATGAGTGTCTATATGCTCGTCCTTGTCGTTGAAGTCGAAGGTTTTAGCCGTTTGGCCGTTGTACCGTAGACAACCGTTTGAACGGTTCGTCCGATCAAAGAGCCCCCACCTTCGCTACGGTCACCGCCGCCCCAACAGCAGCAACAGCTTTGTCGTTGCTATTCATAGGAGTTGGCTTCTACGCTCAATGACGCTCGTCATCTTCTGTTGAGTGCCCTGCACGTTCAACGTTTAACGAGAGGAAGAACGTTCAATAGAGTATTGTCCGTTTTTCTCTGTTATTGCATCTTCTGTCTCGGTTTAAAAAGCGGACAAGCAGGCCAAAGCCCATCTTTCACCTGTAATCTTCGTATTTCCTTTATTGGGCTTCGTCTTCTTCTAGCGCTTAGCCGTTTTGATCGCGAGAGAATCTAACCGTTCCCGATGTGCCAATGTTCGCATAGCACGAAATCAGCAAAATGATGGCACCAGCAACATCCGAAGCAGCAGTCTAGTGAAAAGACTCCTTGTAAATGGACCATTTGCCCCTCTTTCGCCGTCACTGCCGCCACCAAACCCGCAGGACTTTTTCGAGGATGGCAGAGAGAGAGAGAGATTTGTAAAAGTGGAACAACAAAACGAAAATACTCATCACTCAATACCCAACCCATCAGACGCCGTGTAAGCCGGACTGAGACGCGCCTGTTTGTCGAGTTGATGTTGCTGCTATCGTCGGTCGTTCCACTGTCGATACATGGATGCATTTATGCTCAAATGACCCTGTCCGATATGTCTATCTAACGGCCCATCGTCTATTCGTTTTCGTTATGAAGGTGACTCTTGAGCCCACAACTACGAGGCTATCTCGCCACCACTCTTCCCCATTATCTCCAACGTAACTCGGTTGATGTCCATTACGAGTGTGGAATGGGCAGTGATGCTGACACTCGAAGAAACTCTCTGTCGCAGTTCATCAATGAATAGAACTGAGCTTGTTGCGCCTATTGTTACACCGTTGGCGTGCCTGAGCGCGTCGATTTGCCCCTGCCCAAATTCATTGTGACATTATAAGCGCCGTTCGCTGATGCGCTTGTATAAATGACGTTGACTTTACGCCCAACAGCAACGGCTTATCCATTCCGAGTTTTGACATGAATGAGTGTACTTGTAAAAGAAAAAAGAACCAACCGACAGGGGCAACAGCAACCGTTTCACATAGAATCTATGAAGAAAACAGAAAATATGAACAGAGCGCTATGTGCGTGTTGCATTACCATTTGTTATGTTGGCTTTCAATGGTACGCGACAATTTTTTTCGTAAGACAGTTAAGGTCAACGGATTATTCGTAGTACCTTCGAAACTCACACAGTCTAATCTTTACTCGACGCATGGTCCTGCCGTTGTCAGTGTTCTGTTATATGTAATACCCTATATATATATATATATATATGAAAAATTTATTTATAGCCGAAATAATCTATGTCTAGTTGCTACCGCGCCGCCATCCGCTAGCTGACTCAAAGATTCTTTTTGATTTACTTTTTATTCTTTCTTCTGCACACCGCGCTCCGTAAGCACAAAAAAAATTCGGAGTGAGATATCACATGCAGGCCGTTGTTGGTCGTGGTCCTTCCATGCTTTGCCTGGGTCGACTATTCATCCAGACGCTGTGAAACGCTGGCGAACGGTAGTCGAGCGCGGCGAACGTTGACTCGAAGACTGGATCGAGCAAGTGGGTTGATTGGACCATATATGACCACATGCGCGGCCATCGAGTTCGTACTGACTCCTGTTCGGGATCTGAAAATATAAGGGCCACACAAACAGCCGACAACAGCTAGCCATCCTAACGCTGTTGTTATCATTTAACGAGCAGATAGAAAATCGACGGGCCGATGCTGAGGTCAGATTACAGAGACGCTCGCAGAAAAGCGCGAACAAACAGGAAGACAACAAACCCGAATACTTTAGCAGTGATTCTTCTGCCGCTGCCGTTGCCGTTGCTATTTAGATTAAGTGGAAACAGCAAAAGGTCAGAACGAACCAGGTGAACCTTCGTGTAGGTAAACCTTGCAAGCGAACAAACAACTCCAGAAAAATGTTTTTCATGTAAACGAATACAAACGCAATAGATAAATAGAAATATAGATTGCATTTTTTACAACATACAGTAGGATATAGAAATCGTATTATGACATATAATATTGGCTGCACGTTTGCTAATTTGCCAGATACACTTTTGGATGGTTAGATTTGGATGGAGCTGGACTCTAAGGTAGATGAACGGGGGGGGGGGGGGGGGGCAGGAACAAAACACGGATAAAGCAACCTCCAAAAATTTTGCCCGTTAACTGGGTTCAGCCAGTAACGGCTACGATTGGTTGTTTGCAGTGCGTTGCTGGCACAAAGAGCGCTTTCATTAATTGAGCCAGCCGAAACACAAACCGTTGGCCAAGTCGATTTCCAGCCGTTCTAAATAGTTCAAATAAATACAAATGCTTGCCTGAAGGGATGGCAGCGACAGATTGTATTGCAACATTCGCGCTTATTTATGAATCTGCGTTCAGACATTAAACTGGGACAGCCCCCAAAATGAAGCGTAAAGTTCTACCCTGCAAGGAGAATTTAATTTGCTAAAAATTCATTAGTAAATTTCGCATCTAAGAAATGTCCATGATCTCGACTGTGTCAACATCTGTCTGCAGGTCTTATTCTGTCTATATTCTCTGCTTTTGTTCTTTGAGCTTCACATACCACACATATCCTTCACGTCAAAGCTTAAAATTGGTACAGATTTCATTCACCCACAATGCAACTGCGTAGCTCGTATCTTTCTGCAGGTTTTAACCGCTGAAACTGGACGGGTTCTAGGGTGGCCGGCCGACTGCCTGTTACTAGCCTATTCCACTGATACATACACAACGTATCAAGCACGCTTCTATTCTGATTAAATGTTTCTTTAAAATATCGGCCATTTTCCATGTTAAATCATAAACGTTTATAAATAGTTTTATATTCCATTTTTTTTCGTTAGAGTCCCCTCCGCTTGTTCTATATAACCTTTCCTAAAAAGAAGGTTGCGGACTACTTTCAAAATCCTCGTGTTCCTTATATTTGGTCGACATATACAGGTAGCGTTAAATGTTTGTTTGGGTATCCAAATGCAACCTCTGCGCTGAAACTTTTTCATTTTACGACTGGCACCGTGTAAGTCGAATATAATTAGTAGTCGAATATAACTAATTAGTTTTCAGCCTTTTTTGGTCTACGTTCCCGCGTCGTTAGGTCTATGAGTATTTTTCATGCAGGCTTTTCGATCCTGCGAATAGGGAGCCCTGATCTGCTGAAGCATCGAACCTACTAATCTATGAAGCCAGCCACTCAGCGGTGGCTTCATCTTTTAGGTGATTGATGTCAGTAGATTTTGAATTATAGCGTTTTCGGATAACTACCATTTTATGGTAGTAGAAGGTTTAAAATATACAACCTTCAAAGCCAGAACCTTCCTTCTGTTGCATGCTGATGTTCACGGCTTATGTCCTACCCCGCTCTGATTGTTCTCTTATACATTCTAACCTGTGTGGGTCAGCATTAAAGATTCCTTCGATGTCCTGCCTACCTTTCTCTACTTCATAGCATAAAAAATACTTATCTATGTATTGCAATCTAGTATTATGTGTTTTTATTTAATATCTTCTCTTTGATCTAACTATTCGCTGTGCCAGCGCATAGGCCACTTGCTGAAGGAAAGACATTGAAACCTATACGCGTACCAAAGTAGGAATTCTCAGCATGAACTCCCGTAGCACGTATGTAGGTGGTAGTGAAATCGAACAAAATGAAGGAAAGTCAATTTCCCTGTTGAGCAGACGGCCGTTGAGCCTATCCGTGTATTGTTGCAGGGTTATTTCATTGAGAACAGGTCTTCAAGTGGAAGCCATTTCAGTCATTTCCGTGGCATTCGTTTGCAAATGTTCCTGCCTCGTATCCTTCGGCTTATCGCCATGAACATGAATAAAGCTCTGATTGACCCATTAGAAATTGTAAAATTCGTTGGTGGCGACTACTATTTATATTGGTAGTACTCATATACAGATCAAATAAAATGGATATTGCCATTTAATGCGTGGACGCCAACCGGGACAATTATATCAATACAGATAAACAGGAGTATTGGTCAGCTAGCGGACTTGGTGTTCGTCGGTTGATCATGACGCCTTCCGAGTCATAATATTACGTCGAGCTGAAGAATCGGAGATTTGCCTGGTCCGTTGGCTGATAGTAAATAGATGAAAACATTGCTCTCTGATGTATAAATCATAACAGCAAGAAATGATCACACCTACTCTTATATTATATCATCCACCCACAGTAGCCGTTAGGCGAGGAGGTTCGCGTTAGGCCAGCAAAAAGGCGCTTTGTTGCAGGAATAGAACAAATCGTACATCGAATGTTTATGGAGAGTTGTTAGTGGGTGAATTCGGTCTAAAAGAGGGATTTTCCAACTCTATTCAGTAATCTGTCTGTCGTCATACGACGGACCAACACCGACGTACATTTATCGCTATATTGCGGATCGGATTAGCTTATAGGTCAATCATGTATCCATCAATATTCGACACAATTTAAATGGTGCCATGCCACACAGAAGGGATTGCCAAAGGTGATCCAACAATGACAGAACAAAAAAAAGGAGTAGAGCTATCAGCTGCTTTATAATACTTGTTGCAATATATGCGGAGCTTCAACTTCTTAGGACAACCGAAATAACCGCGTCGGCCGTAAACGCATTATCCTTATAGACGTATAAGGGTCTGTCGTGAAGTATGGCCAGCGTTTCGTTATTGGCAGGAGGAAACCTTACAATACCGTTTGTAACTTACAGTTAGCAAGAATGATTTTTACTACTCGTCACAACATAATAGATCTCATGGCTAAAGCCTGTACTTAATAATGAATGCCGCAGTTGAATAACATAATGCCCTTGCAAACACTTTGAGAATCATATTGGCCGAAAGCCATGTGGAACGTTTAAGGAATAGCTTTCTGAAAATAAAAAGTAGACAGAAAAACATCACAGTCAAGGTAGCCGGCTTAAATCTACTGACACCGTAAGAGCAGAAGCAAAAGCAGCGACGGAGCGTTTCGTCCAGATAACATCTCAGCTTTGCAGTTTCCGCAAAGCCGGTTGAAAATGATGTATATATAATAGCAAACCTTATTTCATTATGAGCAGTGACGGAAGCAGAACAAACAAACTGAAATCCAAGAATCTTGTCTCTTTTAGTATAAAAACGGCGCATTCATTAAGTTGCAGCTATGGAAGATCTCCCCTGGTTAATGAATACCAAGAAAAACTTGGTAATTTCCACATGAATGATCAAGCATGCAATACAATATAGAACATGTAAAAATTAGTTTGATTAAAAACATAGTAATAAACCTAAAAATCGACTCATTTCGATGATTTCGGTCGAGTAGCTGCCTAAAATTATGTTTGCCAGTCTTTTTTGTTTAATATCTAAAAATTTAGGAAACCGGCATTCAGGAATAATTATGTTTCATATTGCGACAGGAACATGTTGCTCGTGGACGCGCATATACAATATCGAACGTATTAACTGCAATGCTGATAACAATCTCAAAAGTGGCTCGGTCTATCGTAGGCATCCACCTTGGACTGGGGTTGGACGATCGATTGGTCACCCAGTGCTCTACATCATAACGTTAGCTGTCAGATTCCAAAGCTGTGGAGGGTATGGTGTTCGTTCTTATTTTCTATCGATGAGAGGCGCCACAGATTTCTAAAAACTCCCATCTGGCATTTGCAAAGGTCCAAGCAGTTCGACCCGGCTACTGTTTCTATTTTGGTCCGTGTGCAAACGGTCTAGGTACAGCAAACTTAACCGTTGCGCCTCTTGGTGGTGCTCTCTGCGTTTGGTTCCGTTATTCAGCGCTTTGTTGTTGTCTTCTGCCGATCGACGACGTTGCCGGAACCAAGATGATGTTCGTTGACAAAGCAGAAACCGCAATAACAATGAGGCAACAATATCAAATAGAAACAAGTATGAATCGGCTAGAGGAAACAACGTGCTGATCAGATAGCTTGGAGCATTTTCAATATAGTTTTATTTTCTGTATTGCCGAAAATCGCACCTGGATCATGTCATAACAAATAGCAGGCAGAGGCTAGTCTTAACAAAAACTATTACGACCACTTCTCGACAGACAAATTTAGGGGTAGCGCTCGCATAAGGTCGAATTGCTGAAAGAAAGCTGCTTTCATTATGAAGTCAATGCGCCTCTCACTGGTCATGATCTGTTAATCAAAAATCATGCGGAAGACCTACTAGATGGTTATTGCAGGTCAGTGGTGTTACCCTCCAATATAGCCTACCCCTATCGCGCCGCGTTTAAGTTCCTTTTTCACAGTTGATTTTTTCCTTCCCTTTCTCTTGGCGTTTAGTCTGGCGGCAGGTAAGCATCCACCGACCACTAATGGACATCTACGAGGGGCCCATCTCGGATTCGTCGTCATCATCAACGGCCTCATCTCGGTCTTTCTGCTGTTTCTGCCATGTTGGTCTACCACTTCATTTGCAGCAGTCCGACACCATCAGCATCAACAACGTCGATAGTAGTACCTATTCTTTTCGTCTTTTCACTCTGCCTTACCAGCAACATAAGTTGCCTTTGGTTAGACACTAGCTAGCCAGCTCTACGACTATGAAAGTCATGGGCTCCTTTTCTACGTTGGTTGCAATAGAAGATCAAGCAACAGCAGCAGAAGGAGAAACACCGTTCCCCATAGCCTCTTTCCGTTCGCGCTACCACCGCCGCTGCCGCATCGAACAGAAAACATGCACTGGCCGCGCGCACACCATCCCACCAACCCATCACCATCTTTTAGCGCTGATGTGGCTGCTGCTGCTACCACATTTTTTATTGATCTACTCTCCTGTTTTTGCCGCTGCCGGCCTAACGTTGCTGTTCTGACGAAGAGCTCAGAACGTTTGGCCATGGCAAGCGCTTGGATCGGCTAAGGAACGCAGCGGCGATTCTGCTGTGACCCGCCGACCGACCGACCGACCGACCGTCTACTTGACGTAGATGAAACAGCTTGCCTCGCATCGCACCGGGGCCTCTCAAGGGTCAAGGCCCTCCTCGCCCCGTATATTCCCCCCACTACCCCCTTCCCCCGGCCCGGCCCGTTGCCTGCAGGCGGCCATCTACCTCGCGCGACTACCTGATCTTCTTTCTTGGGCTCGCAACCCTCACTGCCTTTTGCGCTTCAGATCGGGATGGCTTGCTCGATCGGTGGATCGCTGGCTGACTGACTGACTGGCTGGCTGGCTGGTTGACTTGGAGTAGATACGTGCTCCTTTTCCTTTCTTATACATCTTGCTTCTGCCGCTGCCGTTCACGAAAGCCAAAGGCGAACGAAAAAAGAAAGCCAAGCCGGCCCTGCTGCGTCACAGAGTCCAACGAAACGAATCAGGGACCTTCCGTCTGATTATCTCTTCTGTAAATTACCACCGAAAACCATTGCCAAGCCTAATGTCGAGGTTAACACTCGGGTGGCAGCACTCGACTGCTGTCGTTTCGACGTGTAAGCTTAAAGTTTATTAGTAATTAGCAAACAATCGTATACCATTATTGCTATACACAGCGGTCGTAGGTACTTCAGTGAGAGCCATTGCTGCTACGTCGAAGTTTATCAAGCGTTTCCTGAAATTCGAGGTAGTTGATAAAAAAGAAAACAGAAAAATGACTTTGGATGCACGAAATAATAACGTTACTTAAAGGGAAAGATAGCCTCGTCAAAAGCTAGGAGATAATTAAGGCAACGCAGGCACTGGATAGTTAATGCAGCGATCTATGCATGTATGTTCGTAACGAAAACCTGGATGGATTAAAGAGAACTTTTACTAAAGAAAACGCAAACAATCAACCCACAATTTATCTCTTTTTAGTGCTTTTATCTTTATTTCTTGGCAGATAGTACCGTGCCGGTGAGAGGCACTATCATGGTAGTCTGTGGGATTGACATAAGCATTTCGTAAATGTAATAACTTTTTTTTTTAGTTTGCCACTGCTGTTTACGCTAAACAATGCTTCGATGCTAATAATAATTCGAAGAAGTATAAAAAAAAACTGGTCCAATAGCAATGGGGAACGGCAGGATTCCTATAACTAAAATGAAACAGATGCTGCACATTTAATTTCTATGAATCAAGGCCCTTCCCTAACAACGAAAAGCAGCTGGCTTTTTAAGAGCAACTTCATTAGAGCAGAAAGAATACATTTTGAGATGTACGCCTCGTGACGGTTCGACATAGATCCTATTCATCAAATAATGGTACAATTTAGGTTAGCTTAAGTAAAGTATACCTGACACCAGAGTACCCTTTGTATCATGCAACATGGGCAGCTCTACGTGGCACCGAACTGATGGTCAGTCACGATCCGGACATAGTAATCTATTAAGGCCGGCCTAACTCGTATATGAGTGCAAATCGATAAATTCCGTCTTGTTCAACATCATTTTAGCCCAAAGCGCAGAAAAATCGCGTATGATTGTTCCCAAAGCAATTGCTTGTTACAAAAAGCGCGTTCGAAAAACCCCAACATTGAGCGTTCGTAGCAGTGAGGATATCACATCTGTTTTGCTGCTATTGCAGTTGTATCTGATATCGACACTTCAAACGGACAACGCTCTCAAAAGTAAACAATGCTAGATTAACGTGCTCCACCACTTGGAGGCTTTTTTTTTTGAATGAAAACGGTGTAGAAATGGCAGAATTTTCAACGATCAGGGTTGCACCGCTCATTAACCAACTGGTCCATCAGCGCGAATAATAGAGCAAATATCTATATACGACGACGAAATTGCTTGCAGTAATGTTTTGAAAGACGTCAGCTAACGTGACAAGACGTATTTCTTTTTTCTTCCCACTGTCACAATTCGCTGCAGGATCAACCGCATCGAAAAGCAAAACAGCTGACTACATTTGGCAGAAAAGGATAAAACCTGCTCTTTTGTGTAGCTCGCACCGGCCGCTGCAGTCTCGTATTTTTCCATAGTTAACCTGAACATAGAAGATAGAAGATTTTTTTCTCGTGCTTCTCCTTTTTCCCTTATTCTTAGCACACGAGATATTCTATTTCATTCATATTATTATTCGCAGCCAGCGCAGGAGTCAACTAGTTGTTAGACTAGCTGTCAACTAGCTGGTTAGAGCGTTTTTCAACGAAAATTTATTTTTCCATGTTTGTTTTTTCGTTACCATCTGTTCCTTGGCAAAATCGCAAGGGTTCCCCTGCGGACGTATTTTGTGAAAAAAGGACTCCTATTCATTCGTGCCAAGTATAGCCAGCTGTTCTGATGTAGTTACTGCTTGTAACGATTGAGATAGTTCTGGTGATGGTGCTGCCGCCGCTGTTATAGTGGCGGATGTCGTCAATGACGGTAGAAACGTACGTGGAGCCCGAGATAGATTCACGCTGCTTGTGGCGATGGCCACGGTACACTGACCAGTGTCGACGTCATCGACTATGGAGAACGACAATAACAACAATGACCACAGCAGCAAAGGCAACAGCAACGGTCACCAATAGCGGCGATCACGAGCACCAGAGCAACGACGCGAAGCAGTAAAAAAGGTTCCACAGGAAGTGATAAGGTAGCAAGCCAGCCTGTTGCGGGTCATATTGCCTACATCACAGCTATACGTTTTTCCAGTTTAGATCTAGCTAGTCGGCAGACTGAGCTGACTATCCCAGCGCCAAGTACCAATCCGCTCTAGTCCCACCGGTAGCAGCCAGTAGGGTTAAGGTACCAATCGACCAGCTCCTTTTCCTCTCCTTTCTGCAGTGTTACCCTGCTGTGGCGTTCCTGGCAGCAGCAGCAGCAGCAGCCGATCCTACGCAGGCAAACAGGCTTATGGACACATAAAAGTGGGTTGTTCTTAAAATGACAACGGCGGTAGCAGCAGCAGCAGCCGAAAAAACGCTGCTCATATTAGCACAACGCACAGAACGCGAGCTGTGCTAACTCCGGTAGCCAATTAAACGTAAAGCAACCAGCATCACCTCAGATGTACATGCGTGTGAGTGTATGTGCAGCTGGGCCGATTGTACAATCATTCCGTGCCGCACCATAGACGCTTTCATTGTATCAGCAAGCCAGCCAGCAGCTAGATCGACAGCGAAGACAGCCACTTCTACCGCGACAATATATCTGACAGCAGTGTCACCAAGCACGACACAAGTCAAATGGCAACAACAAACGGAACCATTATTGCACGAACCGACTGACGGCTCGACAGCTCTCGTTGGGCAAACGGGCCCGTTCATTTCGCTAACACTAGTGCTGCCATATAGTGCAAACGGTCGCAACAAAATAAAAGAGGGCCTGAAAAAAGGATACGGATTGCTTCGCTAGGGCCGCTGCAGCTGCCGTTAGATCGGTTGCTGAGGCCGTAGTCCACGGTGATTTGCGTTTTGATAAAGCACCTTGAAACGAAGAATCTGCTGAGACGACGCCACGCAGATGCTATAATAATAATAGCGCTCCTAAGAGCAAGCGCAGTCGTCTGAATGTTTGAGTAACCGTCCGTTTTGAGATCAGTGTTTAAGCCTATCTATCTATTTACAGTCGTATAAGTCTCGTTTTATTAGAATACTTGAATCTTCCTAGGTTAAGGTTTGCCTTGAATTTTATAGGATTCCGTCAATGTTTAGTCTGTAGCGACTAAACATCCGTGCTCTAACGGATCGACCACAGCTAGCGGCCCGATATGGTCGATTATCGTTGCTGATTACATGGATGGCTCCACCAAACCAGTAATGTCCCGTGATAGACCAGTATCATCTATCGATATGGTCAGCAACAATATCGTTAAATGTCATAAAATGCATCGTTTCCTCTATAACAAACCCACTTGAAGTTTTTTATAGTTAGCGACAATAGCTTTCGTAGTAGTCTATGGCCACAAGAAGATTATGGCCACCATATACATACGTGCGTATACTGCAACAATGACAGCAGCAGCAACAAAGCTCTACGCTGTACGCAAATAACATTTAAAAACGTTACGATTTAAGTACCTGATAACAGCCGTTTTTCACAGATAATTTCATTGCGTGTCGAGCAAAAAATAGCGCGCATTATGAAATAAATATAATATAAATAAAATAATGAATGCTGCCGTTCACCGCAGACGGTTTCAGGAAATAAATGAAGAGGTGACGTGATTTCAACGTAATTGAACGACCGTTTCGGTGTGTGTAACGGTACCTAAATTCGTGCATATTGTGTATTTCACTCAAGTATGAGCATTCTCAGACTAACGGCGGCGTCGCCTGTTAACTACGACCCAAATACCGTACACAATTGTCTGTGTTTATAACGAATGCGGCTACACACGTTCTATTATTACAAAAATATGCTCTCTTTCCTCGGTGCCCGCCAAAAATGGTGACGGTACCATGGAGCGGCGCTATTCCTATTATGCCGCCGTCGTTTATCCGTTCTTGGGGATCTGTATTATGTATTTTGTCATTAAAACCTAATATACTGCAGTTCCTTTATTACCACCTTTTCCTCTCCGGGAACAATGGGCTAGAGAGGGAAGCAAACGCGGCAGGTTTAGCCTGAACGAGGACATGTTCTCTATAATATTTCTATGCCATCCTTTCATGTACTGCTTTTATTTCACATATTGTATTCGATCACTACATAATGTACACACACACTCACGGAGTCACACAGATACACACCTAGATTTGGCAGTTTATCTTTCCTTCGTCTAGCTACGGGAACTATCGCAGTGCTAGCCAGATGTCATGGAATTTAGTGCAGAAAATACTTATGCTGAGTTAATGCCACAGAAGACATGGCCGTGGCGAAGGGATAAAAACATTTGGAGAAAATTGATTTATTGTTCGTTTACGCATGCACGTACTCTTTCTTTATACTTTTGTCGGGCTTTCTGCTTACCTCTCGTTGTTTTTATACCCAACTGCTATACTTGCATTATCTGTGTAATGCACTGTTGCTGTGGTCATTGGCCGGCAGCCACCGCTGCGAAAAACCGGCCTTTTCACCAGCAACAAACACCATCATGATTCGTATCTCGTTTTGCCGTAACTTTTGCAGCATTGGAAGAAAGTCAACTTGTCTCTTCCTTCATGACAATGCCACCCTCTTTCCACCTAAAATCTTTCTACGCTGCTACGGTTGTCGCGCTTTTAGTCTGTGTGAGACAAAGCCCCTGTAAACCCCCTTTATTAAGCCATATAAGTTAGCCCTAGAACAGTACAGGAAGGAGCACCGCAGAGCCAGCTGACATTTCAGCACACGCTCACCCAATCATCAACAAAACTCAGCCAGTGTTCTTTTGTCGATACAGCAGCACTATTTTGCGATGATCGGCGCCATGGCAGCAGCTTTAAATTCGTGATCCCGCGAGTGCAACACTGCAGAAACGGCAGGCTATGGAATTATAGAAAAAGTGAACGAAGTAGCAACGTTGGACATGCTCGATTCGTGCATCGCTTCGCCAGCGTCGGCAATACACATCCTGTGCAGGTTTTGATCGCGGATCTGTCACTGCAAACGCTGATGTTGCCAGAGAATGAACACGGTTACTGGAACCAGTGTGTTACACCATACCAGTTCCTGCCCAGCAGCAGCAGGAGCAGAAGTCGTCGACGATCTCCCTGGCGATGGCGAACACAGCCTCGACTGACAATGACAACATTGAAGGACGAGGCCAGTAGCTGTTCTGACGTGGTACACCAGCGCACCAACCATCAATGAGCTGGACCATTACGGCAGACTGCAAACGCTAAGCAGCAATGATGATGACAATAACAACAATAGGCCGAAAAACTACTACGGCATACATGGCGCCATCCACATGGCGTGTTAGTAATACAGACGACCTCGTGCTGTTGTTGAGACGGATCTCTCCGCTAATAGTTCTACGGTCGCCTATGGGAAGCAAATAAAAGCGAGGTATGTTGAGTAAAATTAAGCCATTCAATATAGGGCATATTTCGACAAGCGGTTCGTGAGGCATCACGGCCAGGCACCGCATTGTAAATGCGCAGGGTTTGAGAGCGATATAGCGATAAATAAATAAGTGAACAAATCAATAACTGAAGTGGGCAACGGGTGGCTGATAAAGCCTGCAAAAGCTAGCTAGTCTATAGTAATAATTTAAAATATATAAATATGAAGTCATGAAAAGTTGAGTTTTCACTCGGATCAAGTGACTGTCTAGGCCTATAATAACAATTACCCATAAACCGGTTTCGAATTAGATAACCTATAACAATGTGCTAATGTAACGGTAGCTAAGATCTACAAGATGAGAAACCAATGCACACATTACGTTATTCCCACGAATGGTCCTTCTTTTTTTTTTCATTCGAAGTTATTCTCACCTTAGCCTTGTCCTGTATATTTTAAGTCTCCAGTTTTAGCGCAAAAATATGTAACAAATTTTCTTTTTCGGCCTTTCATGTTTCTTTGATTTCTAGAAATAGAAAATCTAGTTCCGTCTATTGCTACCTTTTTCGGGATTTGTGTGGCCGAGTACAAAATTGTCGTCATTACAAGCGTGAACGCAGCGTCTGGACAATCAACCGCACCGCCCTGGAAGCCAACCACACTCGTTTGTCAACGACGCACGAACCCCATCCCCGTGAACTGGTCAGACAGCCGAACAAAGAGCACATTCGTTGTACTTTTGCTACGCTATAGTATCCTGCTACCGCTGCTTAGCACGATGTTAACTCATCGCGTTCGTTGGCTCTTCCGTCTCGTTGATTCGCTGGTTCGTTCATATTCGGAAATTCGGAGACGACAAAGCAGATTATACATGCACCTAGCCGGCCGCCCACGTTATAGCGTCACCAGTGCCGCCATCAGCAGTAGCAGAACCATGAAATCTGACGTCGGTCGCCGGCGATGGCATAGCATAGCCGATTGAACCGAATGAGACGCAACAGTCTAAAGGAACATCCGTAAGAAGGAGCGTACCCAACAGCAAGCCAATGTTGCCGGTACACTACGCAGGGCGATGGACTACTATAATGCGATATATAGATGTGAATAGAATGCTTCATCCAGCAATGTTTACAACTCGTATACGGACGGTTCCAGTCGGCAGGCATTCGCCAATCATGTGAAAGAATACCATATCGCTTATTTTATTCTGTGTTACTGCCGCTGTTAGCAGCCCGGTAACGTTTGAAACGTGGTAAGAATAGGACAGAACAGAGTAGCGAGCACGACAACGGCTGATCCGTAAAAGGAAGAGATACACACGTATCAAAAGCCGAGAAAAGCGAGTCCCAAAAAAGAGAAATGATTAAATTTCAGTATAATTACAGTTGCTGCTGCTGCTGCTGCTAGCACTACTATTACCACTAAGCCTATTAGTTTCGGATACACGAAGTGTGTCCCACCAGTTATATCATCGCGGTGACGATGAAGATGACTGGTGATTTTCTTTGTCTTCGCCGGCTATTAAACACACGTTCGATAGCAGGCCTTCGACAGCGAATATAAGGACAGATACTGCAAAGCCCAACCTGTTGGCTCGCCCACAACAGTTGTGCCGTCCCAGGCTGATTAGAACGGTAAACAGCAAACGGTCACAATCAAAGGGTGACGAAGTTTTGGTGACGTGGTCAGATTCTCCCTTCGGTATTTATTTTTCGACGAATCCTGTATGTATAGGACCCGATTGCAAAATAAAATTAGTCGTTTAGCCGTTCGTGAATCAGCCAGCTGCACGGTACGCGTACGTTTTGTGCGGTAGCCATACAAAAACTAAATCAATTAAGATAAGTGCACAAGTTATTGGTGCAGCGCGTGCGCTAACCGTGTTAATCAGAATCGTGAATCGTACGTAAGAATACGATGATAGCTGATAAAGGCTGGCAAATACAATATCTGTATGTACTGTTTTGCCGTCTTTCGTGCTGTGTAGTGGAAAAAACCACTGACAGCATAACAGTAGCGATAACAAGTCTCCTGTCCGTGCTGAAGCTATGTCAGCGCATCCGACGAATTTCGTCTAGCCGGAGCAAGGAGTGAACGCGGGCCGTCGGCTTTAAGAAAAGACATGTAATATTTGATCAACATATTGAACAGTGTATGAATGAGACGATTATGTAGGAACGAACCACCTGGTTTTGTCAATTCAGCGGCTACTGCTGTGACAAGTTGCGCTTGCGGCTGCATGACATTACTGGAAAAAGTAGTCTTACATGCTACCCGCTGTTCCTGCATGTGAGCAGCTCTCGGAGACACACTGAAGGCGACAATGCTTTATTTGGTTTTAGCAACGCTGAACGCGGCCGATTCGGCGATGCGACGATCTCATATCAACAACGTCAATGTCGAAAACAGCGACGACAATAGTAATAGGCGCACATGAAACGTTCCCCATAGTGAACAATAGATTATACTAACATTGTATAGGTACCACACCGTGGCTAGCCCTCGACTAAAAAATAATAGCAATAACGTTCTTGCATTGAGCAGTAACGATAGGCTGAAATTACACTCACACTGTTACCAGCGATAACTGAATTATTAAGTCAACGAACGTAATTGCAGTCGACTGGTGAGTTACATGTTCGCTGGCTGATTTCGACGCCCGTCGCAACTGCTGGTGGCGACGGCGTCCGATGAAAACTTGAATGAGACTGCTGTTACTACTACAGCTGTCGCTGTTATTAGCATCGCTCAAGTTGCCGCCGCCAGCGTCTTGTGCGTCAGCTGCTTTTGCTACAATAACACAGCGGTCACATAGAGAAGTGCTGCGACAGGCCAGCTCTCGCGTCGTTGCATCAGGAACTTTCGACGCCGTATAGCGGCGGGGCAGACTAGGGTAATGCAACGCCACTGGAGCAGTTGTTGATAAACAGATCTGGTAGAAAGTGGTGGGGGGCCAGTATTGCCGGCGGGCATGGCGGCTATCGACTGTACGGCGACAAACTACGACAGTCCGTGTTAATCGTCACACTAAATACGACGAAGTCGTCGAAAATGATCAGCAGAGAAAACGTTTGCCGCTCTAACAACAAATGAGGCAAAAACCAACGATCAAGCATCATCAGAATAAAGTTGAATGGAGGAGAATAGGCCAGACGTCGCGTTACCTGGCACGACAGTATCGCACGCCAAAACGTTATTGTCATTTATTAAAATTACACATAGCCCATTCGTACGTATCTTGCATCTTTTTGTTTACTTTCACACTTCGTCACGCATAGGCGGCAAAAATGAGATTCCCCATCAGTTGTTCGTACCGCAAACCAGCAATAATAGTAATAACAATACCATATCATATGATACGGTAATCCGTTCCTATTAGCCCCAGTTCGTATGCTAGCCAAAGTCACTTTTTGCCCTCGTGTTGCCTCGTGAAATTATTTTCATTTATTCTACCGCTGTTACAGCTCTCGAAACCACCATTACTACCTGCAGCCAGATACATTGCGTGTAACGTGTTCATCTTTACTTTGCTCATCAATCAGCTATACGATTCGTGCGTCCGGCCGTATCTGTCCGGCCATTAGCTTCACAAGCTTTTTTCTGTGCCGAAATCAAACGGCGGAAGCTACAAGCAGCCAGAGTACTGCAACTCGAATCAACAGCGCTGACCCGCTGCGAATCTTATCCCCCAACGTGGCAAGGAAGCAACGGAAAGGATACACATATGGCTCGGTCAACGCCGAACGGCAGAAGAAAGCTTCCCACTAGTTGTTTTTGCGTTATAATCTAACTGGCTACAGTATGGTCGGAAGTTGATGATTATGGCAGAGGCAACAACAGCGACAGTCTTACAACTGCTGATAATGCAGTTCGATGTAAGACAAAGGTGGACCTTCTCTGACGCTTAATTTTTCGTTTTTTTTTTTTTTTTTCTGCCAATATCCCCCTGTTTCATATTGTTACTGTTGCTTCTTCTGCGTGAATGAATCAACGTGGTATTGGCCGCTGGTGTGTTGCCAGTTGTCCGTCGAGCGGACGGACGATGGCCAACGGCATGAATGAATGAACGATTCACGTGGAGCTGACCTTTGTTGCTAGCTGACAATAGCAAACGGCGGCGGCAGCGACGAGAACCATTATGCTCACCGACGTCATCACTTACCACTACTGAATCAATAATCAACCAGTCGACTATGGCCGATAGCGACGAAGCTATAAATGGCCGCGCTAGTTCGATCTTCGAAGATGCCATCTTCTGCAGTCATATAGACAGGTATACATAAACGCTACACGCGCAGATACACACGTAACGTTTGACCATAGGAACGGCCACGAATACGAGCGTCCATATGTCAATGCCAGCGGCTCAGTGATGTCGAAAACAATCGCCGACAATTCGTTGCGGCTAATTAAACATAGCCGACTTGAAGCGATATGACTATGTCAACTGTTAGATTCGCAAGTGCTTACCGATGACCCGCGCACAGTTGAAGGTTCGACCATGGAACAGTTTCTTTCGGTCGACTGCCCACGTGCAATAACGACTCTTTTCCAGTCCCCTTTCTGCCCCTATATATACGCACAAAATAGTCGAATGAACAAACTAATAAGTGCACTTCCCTGAACTCCTCGGTCGTGATGTGCGCAACCGTATCGCCAAAAGCCATCACTGCTGCCGCTGTCATAGGTGTTCTTGGCATGCCTCGCTGTGCGCCGCGTAGATCGTCTGGCAGATCGCAGACGCAAGTTAAAAACGCGCGTTGCCGAAGTCTATATTGTTGCCGTCTGTGCAGCGGAATACCGGTGGGCATGCGGCCACAAAGCAGACTGCTTGCTACATAGTGGATAATCCACCAGACGGTGCTACCCATTGTAGACAGAGAAAAAGACGCACTCACCCAGCATAACACGTCCTCGCTAACGAGTAACAGCGGCAGTAGTCAGCGCTTTCTCAATACGATCTTTACTATACTAATCACAAGTGTACGTATGCTACGATCAAAATAATTGCCACACGGATACACTGGCAAAGTATAAATGCATATCCTCATTATGGTTACTAGATCTATACTGGCAATAACAGTAATAACCTGGAAATACTCCGGCTAGAAAAGCCATACAGACGCTATCAACCGATAGCAGCAAAGGTAAGAGGCAACGACCACATATATGATTAGTGATTTCTAGCCGTACATGCATACTTCAAAATTCTTGCAGTATAGGCGTTGATAATTGCTAACCCAAATGTCCATAGTGCTCCGCTGTGTCCCGTCTGTCAATTGGGAAAGTGATCACGATAGGCCTTTGCGCCTATTTCGATCGCAGCAAGATTAATTACATTGATCTACCTCACAATAACGCATTGTGATACAGAAGAAAGTAGTTTTATAATAAATCATCGTCATCATCGATCAGGTGATCAGAAACTGTGATGATTTTCGTCATCTGTGTACATCGTTCATTCAGCTTGTCTTCAGTGATTGTTTTTCGTAAGATAATGCACAAAAAAAGCAGCATTTCTATTGGAGCCACCAAGTTTGTTCATCGAGCTTTAACGGACACCTATATTGTTTAACTCTAGTCTTAGAATGATCCGATTACTCCAATTTACTCACATCTTGACGTAATCGAAAATCTTATAGTATGCTAGGATCCGATGTCCGAATTTTTTATGCTGGCCCATTTTGGTAAACGCAAACAATTTACTCGATTGTTTGATTTCAATGATTCGACAATAGATCTGTCTGTCAGTAGGGTGTTCCTAAATTATTCTGTAAACACCGATTTCGGTTTAATGCGGTACACCATCAAAACTACACCCTGCTTGCTTCGGCTTCTCCAAAAACGTAGGATAAGATTTTAGAGGCTTCACCTACCCAACAATATTACTTCTTTTGGGCGCAAAAGCTGAACACTAGGTATCCACGGTACGTACACATGTCCATGGATGGACGTCATACGGACTGGTCGCACACAATGAATATATATTCAGATATCGAACTTCCTTTCGTCTTTTTCGATTCAAATAGGGCTATAGTTTCACTTTTAAATAGCCTCTTTTTCGAGCCCACATTTTTTTTGCTATTCTATATTGTGTTTACTCTCTTCGTGTGCGTTATCGCCTCGTCTCTACGCTTTTTCACAGGCCAGCACAACAATCAGGCTTTCGTTATGATTATTTGATTACGCATTTCAGCTATGATTCTTCTTTTCAATTTGAGAAAACATAGAATATATCTAGTTGTGTAAAACGAGTACAAACACCATGCCAACAGCATTATTAAGCCTGTCTACATATAAAGATACGAGTGTCTTTTTACCTGTTCTTCTATGCAATCAAAGTAGCGTTTATGGACATACCTTCAAGAATGTAAACACTGCTAACTCCAGCTTCATTTTGTAGACATCTGGCGACGAATGCTGCCATCGAATCCTGCTGTTGCTGTGACCCGGGTGTACACGTTGCCTCTTCATATAGTACGACAGGCGAATAGAGTCCTGCTAGAAGTCTGTCGCGCACTTCCCGGTCGGGTATAACTGTCCGTAAAGGCAGTCTGTTACCGAGCCGCCGTCTAAGGATGGCCGGACAGTGAACGTTAACGGAACCTCCGATCCGCCGCTCAGAATGGGCTAAGAATGGCCGGCAGTCAAGGATGAGGATGCGTTGCTCCGCGTCCTCAGCTGTTGTTGGGGGTACTGCGAGGTTTGTCACAGGCGCCCCCGCGCTCGTTGCCACCGCCGACCCGGTCGTAGTGTTTATTGTCGTCGCCGTCGGCGCTGCCGCTCCTGTCACTGAATTCGTATTTGTTGCCGACACAGTTCGCTGTCGCAGCGGCGACGCCAACGAATCCTCGAGATGGTTGCGCAGATTCTCGCACGAGAACGACAGAGCCATCACCACCTGGAACGACTGTTGATGATGGTGGTGGGCGGCCAGGTGTGGCCCGAGCGTCCCGAGATGAGGCCCCGGGGAACGCGGCGGGCCCTTGGCAGCACTACTTCCCTTGCCGCCACAGAGGAACATGCCAGGCGACTGCAGAAGCAGTGGCATCGGACGGCCGTCTCCGCAACGCTAATTGTACGGATGAAGAAGGACGACGGAAGTGGGGGCGGAAGGGGTACAGAGTTTAAGCCGTGCTGGAGGATAGATACGATTCTGATTCGGCTATTGTGAGGGTGGACGATGTGATGGTATTACGTTGACATTTAACCCACTGCTTCGCTAGGGACAACTACGTACGTTTACAGTTCTCGAGAATGAACATTTGCAACGTAACAAGGATTTGCTCCGCCTTCAAACCATGTCAACAACATTCGTCCAAGACGACTAGACACCACGGCCTATTAGATCATGCAGCGTTCCGTCGACGCTGCCGCTGCTGCCGTTGCGGCCACCGCCGTTATCGCACAAATTACTGTAGAGACAAAAAAATGGTACAAATTTTGTACCAGATTGTATTTGCCAGACACAAAAGCACCACCGAACACGATGTCGCACGCCGTTGTTGTCCAGTATCGCGTTGATCCTGCTTCTGTGCTGGTTTCAACGATAGGTAACCAACTAAAACAAACAGCGATTCTACACGATTGATTGATTGACTGATGATTGACGATGATAAGCGACGACGTGATGCGGAAACTCTCGCGAGAATCGAACTCCTCGAGCGAGAGGAACTGAGACGAACGCAGAAGAAAAGTAAAGACATACGATACACCCTCAACAAGTAAGCACTCTCACGCACATTCTCTACACACGAATTGTTGAAGCTGTTGTAATAACAGTCACTATTACGATAGCAGTAATGATATCGCACACGAAGAAGACTAAACATCTACGGCTAGTAGATAATAGATACAGAGACATATCTCTGGCTGAAGATATTTTCACTTCGATATCACTAGCATTCAAAAAGTGCAGCTTGGTCTTCTTGCCTGTCCTATTCTGTTCACCTTCGTCTCCGATTAGCACTTAGCGCACAACCAGACACACTGGCTTACACAGCTTCGCTTCCGTTCGCCAAGAGGATCGATAGCTCAGCTTCGTTCCTTCAATGGATGCTGCTGCTGCTGCTGCTGCTGCTGCTGCGGCGGCTCGTAGTAGCAGCGATGATGTGAGCTGGCTGTAGCAATACAACAGGCAATTGGAGATAGCACAGCACGACCTATCTAACACTGCCGTAGATGCTGTGACCAGTCTTGTTCCCGTCACTGAGATGTAGTTGTGCTACCGAGACAGATAGATTCCTCACTTGCAAATGCTACATTCCCACACATCCCTACGTCGTATATATACATATATAGCTCGGTCTTTCTCACGTAGGAATTGCACCAGCACCAGCAGCACCAGTAGTAGTAGCAGCAGCAGCAGCAGCAGCAGCAAGGCACGACGACTTCACTGTTATATCACTGTTAGAACTTCTCAACCGCTGCGAATCTATGCAACTACGAAACGATGCCATATACGAGTAGGTCAACATTACACAGGACGATATCGCGTGTCACGTTTGTTTCGATATGATATGTAACATCGAGAATAATGCCTTTTTTTTATTACTGCTGCAACTAGTATCAGTCGAATTGTGTCGCGACGGCAGCGGTAATAGTCAACCATGTGATATTAGTGAAACAACTACGGTGATCGTATTAATGCTAACAATCATAATAATAGTATTTCGTATCGTAGCAGCGTTCACTACAAAGTAGTAACGTAGCACTGAATAGCAAACGAAATATGTAACACAGAAAAGCGTTGCTATAGTACCATTGAACTATATCCACAATGCGCGTAGCAAATAATCGCTTTGATGCACGATTACCATTTGGACCGTAATACCACGATAATAAGTAGTCAAAAGAACTGAAAACTGACGAAAGCTTGCTCGTTGTTTTTATTCCTTTTAACGATTATTTCTCGTCATTCGTCATCACTCGCCGCCATTGGCACTCAGGTTAGGGATGGATGGGTGGGTGTTTGGGTGGAGAGACAGGCTCACTGTAACCGTGCTAACGGCACAGCAGCATAAACACTACACACACTGACGACGAAGTCGACGACGAACCTTAGCGCGTCGCCACAATGGGCACGCGATCTACTCCGCACGCCGGCCACGCAACAACTGACGAACGGTGGGCTAACGCGAACAAAACACAACGGCGACAACGTGAGCCAGAGGCTGAGGGAGACGGAGGCAGCGGTAGCGGCAGCCGCGGCGCAACACAGACGGCGCTACTGGCTATGGCCGCTGCTGCTAGTACAGGCGAAGAAGGGTGAGAGGGGACGCCGCCTCCGTGAGCGAGACTAGATCCCCCGCGCGCCCAACGATCGACGGCCGATCGACTCAAGGGTGCTCACTCGGAGCAGTAGGTGAGGGTAAAAAGCCGGTCAGAGAAAAGCGGAAAGATTTAAAAAATGTCTTTTCATTACAACGAAAATAAAGTTCTACGTGCATGTGGGTACGAATTGTTTTAGTTGTAATAGTTAGCAACATAATGCTAAATCGTGGCGCAAGTTAGCGTTTATAGTACAGGAACCGTGAAATAAGGCTTCATGACTGTCCCTCGAGTGGATATTGGAGGGATAAAAACGCGAGTCAAGTTAGAAGTCAGTAGGAAGCAATGGAAAGCGACGTTTTGAGATACGCACAAACACTAACACGTGCGTACCAGCATCAATGCAATGTATCGGACATGCATTTGCGCCAAAAATAATAATGATAGTTTTTGTATTGTTTGCAAATATTTTGGAAGATCGTTTAATGCTTCCTATACAATACTAGTCAACTGGTTGTGCGTAGCGTACCTCGAGACTGTTCATCGAATAGGTGGACACAACCTGTCATCGAGGGAAAGGTGATTATAGACGGATGAGGCCGACAATTATCTTCTTTTCAGAAAGTGCTTTTCCTGTAAGATGCCTATAGCTTCAATAATTTAATTGCGAAACAAATAATAAATGTGGTGGCTTCACATCCCAAGAACCTTTTATCAAAATCAGTGTATCTGGTTTCGTACAATTATCCCTGCAAAACGTCTGAACACGATAAACGAAGCCCTCGTCTCAAAAGGTCAACGGAAGAGTGCGTCTTAATCCGGTTACTGATTTCGTTGTCAGTAATGCGACGATCCTTACCCTTGTTACCTTCGTCGTACCACATCTACGCCATCTGGTGGCCATATTTTCGTAGGATGTTACTTATCTACAAGGACGCTTATAAACTCTTTGAATAGCAATTGGGACGCCTAAAAAACAGTTATAGACATAAGTTCGACAGCTCGAAAGCGTTCAATAGTTCGCAATGATAACACACTTCAAATGTTGCGCAGAAAAATTAATTGCGCGATCTTTATTTCACTGAAATTGAAACTGTAACAAAATTGAGATTATTCATTGTAGATGGCAAAAATAAAGTAAAAACTAGCCAAAGTTTGACAGTGCTGAAGGTGAGCTCCAGCGCATTTTTTTGTTTTTCTTTTTGTTTTTTTTTGCATGTAAATGCATATGTAGAGAGAAAAAAGTGTTTCGAAATTTCTGGGTCGGAACATTTCTTCTTTCTTTGGTGGGCAAAAGGTTAAGTTGACTACCTGTCAAAGTTGCCTAAAATCGCAAGGCACTGATCTAGTATTCAGCAAAAGTATTTACTATATAGGGCTAATTATTTGATGACGTGGGTCGCATATTAACGTGAACCCAAGCGTACGAAACCGTGATGGAAAAGACAAATGGGTATTTTATATTGTGCCAGTTCGAGCAGTGATCAAATGACTACCAGTTGTTTGTCTGTCTAACAGGGCCTTTAGAATAGGGAATTCTAGGATCACCAAATGTTTAAAAGACGTGCATTAAAAGATTTGGTAGATGTTCACTTCCGAGTGAACAAGGGCATTTCGTAGTTTACGTCCGTATTGCTCGGTATCGATTTACTCTTACTAACAATGCGTGTGTACGTTTAACGTACTAGATAGTGTTCTTAGACTATTGGCTAAAATTATAAACCGTCATCCTTATAGCCAACATGGAAAATAATGATTTTTCAAGATACTTTAAAAAATCAAAACACAAATACTTTTTTTGATAATGTGACTTTAGATGAGATGGGCCGATTAAAGAAATCGGATAATTTACTCTTTGCTCATTACTTTCATTGCATTCTATAGCAAACTAATACTTCCATGACAACATAGATAGTTTGTTCTGTTAGGCACACACGAATAGAAAATCCAACCAACGGCCGATTTAATATATCGCCATTCCTGAAGTCCCGCTTGCAATTGCCAGGTGAAATACAAAAAAAAAAGAGTATCCCTGGTTAATCTTCATTACCCAGCAGTGCATAACTGCACAAGAAATATAATTTTCAGATTCACTAATACCGGTAAAATGAGTGCGAAACAAGAAAGTAGCTTCTATGGAAACACAACAGAACAATATATTAATAAAGTGGCAGCATGTATATATATATATATATATATATATAGAACGATATATAGTACACGGCAGGTGTAATTAAATAAAGAAGCAGACCATATCGCAAAGCAGCCCTCAACTACAAGGAACAACCCTTCAAGGACAGATTACAATTACTAATGGCACTCCTTCGAAAAAGCAGAACCATATGTCGACTGCAATCGTAAGTTGAAGACACGTAATGGCAGTTGCTCCGAAAAATGATATGCACTATTTCCGACAGACGTCGAAATCATCTTAAGGTATCAGGAAACTCTGATATAGAAGCTTCAAACAGCGGCAAATCTATTCAGTGTATCATTAAAATGGATTTTTGCAAATTTCTTCCGCGTATAGAGTTAGCAACAGAAAATCATTTCGTGTAAGTTAACTTTGTTAAAAGATTGCTATAAATATATTGTTTGGTTGTTTAGTGTAACTGACCCTTAGAATGCTGTGACAAGAACCTAAGCCAAACGAAATCGATATTTTTTCGCTCGCAGGTGTATACATTAATATACATACATTAGCAAATTCTTTCTAGTTATTCAAACATTTTGAATGGGATGAATCGTACACGAACGCTTTTTCCCTTACGGTTCCAGTGTAGTATCTCAGCTGATTTGATCTTGGTGCGAGGCGAATACGTTATCAATCGGTACAACGAAAAATGACGAATCACATCATCTGTAGAGGGCATCTGCTAAAATATTATGGGTTGCTACATCTGGTCGTTCATTGAGAAACAAAGAAGGCCGATACCGAATTCCTTCGACAAAGGGGTACCTATATGACATAGCGCTTAGTGAACGTCTAGCTGGACCTCCCACTTACTTTACAGGGCAAAGCTCAAAAAACATTTTCAGAGTGCTTCCATTGCTTAAGCATTGTAGAGTGATCCGAGGCAAACTTTTGAGAATATTAAGTTAACTTTTTTAAATATTGAAAGTATGACTTAGTTGGTCAAATAGTATACGGTGTGGTAAAGACAAAAAGCATAAGATAATACTGTTCTTTTTGTTCTGTCTGTCCATCATGTTTCAATATCCATATTTAATCTGGTTCCCATTTATATGCTAGTGCTTCATACGCTATCTCTATTTTTTTTCATTGAACAAATTCCATTGAGTATAGCGTGTCCAATATTTACTTTTATCTGACTTATTCGGTGTGCTATAGTCACTCAAATGATTCAGGAAACGTACTGTAGAAGGAACCAAAAGCTCTTCAATTTTTGTAAACTCGGAAGTGTTGATTTTATTAGCTAGGCTTGTCTGAAGAAGTAGATTGCAACGGAAATAACAAAGAATTAACAAATCACCGTGCCAGAAAGAGAGATCTACACCGTCCAGGCGGTAAATGAGAAGTTTGTCCGTGAGAGTTCAAAATTTTCATTTGTGTTCCTATGGTCTCTCCTAAAAGAATTTCAAGAGTAGCAAACCTGACCTTCACAGATCATTAAAATTAAAACTATATAGCGCTCTATAATTTTTAATGCACTTTTCATGCTACCATTTTTTCGATTACAAGTAAAGAAATAGAATCGCATTATCAGGCGTCAGCTTCAAACTTTAGCTGGTTCCTGTGTCAATCCTTGGATTAGTTCTCTCGCAGACTTAGCGAGTTAGGCTCTCTTGGTCTATTAGATTCAATTTTACTTCTTACTGCCATTACGGTCAAACCAACTCATCATCTTTATATCTACATAAGATCGTTACTTAGTACAGTATTAGATCGTCACGATTTCACTAGGGTATTTTTGACCAGTAACTTAGCTTAGGATATGTGCTTTTCTTATTGTGACACGCTGGAGTATTGTAGCCAAAAAAAGGCCACGCTTCAGGAAAAATCAAGCAAACATAATATGCGCTACCTTCTAGCAAGGCCGATTTCAACATGTGAAGTGGAGCATTACGTCTTTCCTGAACAAGTGGAAAAGTTCTCAATATACTTTTACATAAACGTTTGCTTCAACGCACCTACTAATATTGGAATTCATGGATACGGACTAGTTGCTAAGTGTCATATCAACACTTAGTTCAAGAGTGTGACTACCCTCGATACTTGATTTTCTTATATGCAAAGTCTTTAATTGTCGAGCCGGAGAGCTACTCCAAAGTCCGCCAAACGTTTAAAGCAGACGGCGCGCCGTCTAATCGATTGACTTTGTTTATCGTCCTGCCCGCCCGCCGCCGGTCTTCTAGCCGTCTATAATCGTGACGTGTGTGTGTGTGTATTATAGAGTTGAATAGTGGCTGAAGCGAGATCGGATCCCGTTGAGCCTTACTGTGGCGTGCATTTGTACAGTTTATGAAATATATATATTTCGGCTCTTGTGAGTGTGTCTGCATGTCTATCGGTGCAATAACTGTTTGCTAACGGGCCATTATAGTGGTCACAATTTTTTGATACACCTGCTGTCGTATTTGTACTGCTGCTGAACACTGACAAGTGCGACAAGAGGTACAATGGGCTTCGATATTCGCCGGTGAGTGTGCTCCTTCCTTAGACAGAGCCTGTCAACGAACATCTTCTCCACCTTAGCCTCCCTGGGTATGGTGTTGTTAGCAGCTTACAGGAGAGCGCTGTAGCCAGCAGTGGTCAGCTGATCTCCGTGCATCCTCCGTATTCTTTATGTGCACGATCTTCTTTTAACCGTCATCGAAATAGATTGTCGATGACGGTTACGCGACACCTGTCCGAACGATGTTGGAAAGAGGGCATCGTGGCAACAAATTTATCATTTCTGTGACAAGTTACGAATTTATTTGGTGTCCCATTTCAAAGAAGTTTGTCTTCTAAGAATTTTCTAATCAGACTCTATATTATATTGCATTGTTGGAGTTTAGTACTTTACAACGCTTTGCATTAATTTCTGGAAAAATATTTCCAAAATATGTTATTTTTAAGGTGAAAACTACGATGCAATAAGCATTGTTCTCAGAGCAGGTGGCGCTGGGGTCTGAATAGGTTATAGTGAAGCGTAAACATACGATTATGCCGTCTCAACTAGACACGTCTTGCCTAATCAATTTTTAGCTACAAGATTTCTGTTGAAGGTATTGAAGAGTAAACATTTTCATAAATTGTCGGAATGAACTTTCGATGATCTATTGATTTCTTAGTAAAAGCGAGGTGTCAGTTTCAAAGAAATTTGATCTTGGTATTGCGAGAAGTTATTGGTCTAGAGTGAATATGTAATGTATTCATCATAATTAGCTACAAGTTGGCAACGGTTTGAGAAACGAATTTGATTCCGCAAGGCACAGTTGAGAGATCATATAATATAGTGTGCTTCGGAGTCACCAAGTTGCAGCTAGTCGAAGGTATAGGCTAGCGTAGACGACCTTCGTTTGGGTTGCAGCTTGCCACGTTGTCGACGATCTTACTCTTCCGATCGGGAAGCTGGGGCCCATTGACTGCTAGCTAGAAAAGGTAGTTCGTACCACTGACCTTAACATACCGGAGAGCGGATAAAGCTGACTTTATTTATGGGGCTCCAATAGCTAGGAATCGGCATTGAACCAACCGAGGCGCCCTGTACTTACAGTAAATGAAATCACGTATTTAAGATGGGCTGGTTTAAGATTATTGATCTTCACCAACCTAGTTATCAAATTGCATAGATGTTTTTGACAATACAACCGGATTGCAGTGAGATATTTTTCATTTGGAATTAATAATATTTTTAAAACAAATATAATAATAAAATGAAAGCATACTAACAAAGCTAGAATTTTAATGAACTTGTGTTAAGAATCGAATTCTTCGTCGTGATAGATATAGTGTATTCCTTATTTCGCGTGAACAGTGTGGCGATCTACTTTAGTATACGAGCCGTATGTACCCAAATAAATCGGGGTCAGTCGTTGTGATCGGGTATCGCTGTATGCGCGTCTCAGCTGTTAATATGGTTCATTTTAGTGAATTTATTAATAATTAAATTTATCATGGAATTTATATTTGTTAAAGATGTTCACATCACGTAGAATGCTAATATGAAGAAATTTAACTAAGGAAGCCATATACTTTAACCTCCGTTTATTAAAACTTCTTCTTGGCAATAACTGTAAGAGTTCAATTTAATACGCTTAGCGTTACATTGGGTTAACGTTGCATTTGGTAAGGGCTCTAAATCTTACTAATTTTTATAGTCGGATTATAATTTAGTGACATAACCTTGTATTTTTTGATAGCGCATTCATTATCGATAAACTGTCTTCTTCAAATCCTATTCATGTCGACATATTTTTCGTGTTTAGTTGAAAACGAAAAGCTATGAAATATCCGATAAACAAGGGAAAATTACTAAAACATTATCACTGCTCCTTTATTGTGCGTATAGCTGCTCTGCTGCTTACGAGATAGCGCAGGCATTAATGCGCCTGCTTGAACAAGCCACAATTTGGCTGCATTTCAGCTTTCCCAATGATATCTCAATTATAATTAGCGTCGCCTTATATTACAAGAAAAGAGGGCTCTAGATCGTCATTAGTACATGAGTTTATCATCAAGATAACCATTAAGCGATTAAGCTAGTGACACACTACATTGAAAAGTTACACTGTTGCATTTGGTGTACATCAAACATTTCTACGTTAACAAGACCCATTACCGTTAAACCCGTCTGAGAGCGTACGAATTTTTATTATTAAAACTGGTGATTGCAGTGATACCATTACACAGCGAGCTTTCACACAACAAAATAATGGTACCCTCAGCTTAGCTAATCTCCGCTCTCTAAATTAGTCTCTCTCTAAATTAGTATGAATGTATTTCACGTATAGTGCCTGTTACTACGTAGCATTACTCAGAGCGTTTAGCATACCAACGGACTTTATTAGTGGAAACATATATGAAAATTAGAACTGCATTGTAGAAAATTGTAGAAAATGGGCCTATCTTTTTGAAAAGCCTGACCTATGCCGATCGTCTAAACGTCCTACATTAGGCGCACATATATTGAAAAGCATCGTTCACTTTAACTAACCGTCATTTCTTTTTCGGCTGAAATGGCAAACCGCTATGATTTTAATTATTTCTACGTCTATGATTAGCTGTTAAATCTCATCCAAAGAGTAGATGTTCGCCTATAGAGCCGACTTTTGTTTATGTAGTCAATGCTTGCTAGCAGCTTTGCTGATTTTGCGTTCCGTTGTTATTTTTACTAACTAAATAGGGACATTTGATCAAGCCGATTTCACCGTGACCTGGTTGTAAGTTGACCATCATCGAAATCGGATGGCACTTTCGGCGACCGTTTGGAAGACTTCGGGGCTCCTTTTGACCCTGACTTATCTTTCGATTTCGGCGAGCTTTTCTGAGGCTTTAGAACCTTTTTTGGCGATCGGCCAAACAATGAATCTTTCGCTTTTTTCTTCCGTTTCTGTTTGTCCTTTTCCTTTTGCAAAATATAGAGACGTCGATTCTTCCTTTCCCGTTTGCTCTGCAAATCATCAAACATTTATCGAGCCAGTTATGGCCAACTTAGCACCGAACGGTTAGGACTTCAGAAAAATAAAAGTGAGGCAGCGGTGCAATCAGTGATGGAATAAAGCAATGAAGAGATTTTACCTTCGACTGTTCCTCCTCAATCTTGTCTAGCTCCTTAGCAAGTGAGGGGGGTGTAATGGTTATGTATTCCTTGGGAAGTTCTTTTCCATGTTTATCGTGCCAAAGGCGGATGCTTTCCGCCAAACGACGCAGGCGTCGAATCTGCAAATGGGATGGCTGGCTTACGTAATGAGTTTACGTAACTACATGCACTGGTATAATTACATAAGTACATTTAGTCAATAGTCACGATACTGAGATACCTGAAGGCGCTCGAGGTCTGTATTAAAATCCCCCAGTTAAATGGTTAGTTGGCGTACATTCTTCAGCAATATTTTGTGGTGTTCCGTATGTAAAATAATTTGTACCAAGTGTGTCTAATATTCCAATTAAGTTTCTTTCGTAACCTATGTGTACCACGCCTCGATCCTTAGGTTTGGCGTAAGGTGATGGCCTTATGGTCGGCGTGAGATGGTCCACGTCCGTACAGCTTAGGCGAAAGCTGACACTATGCGATATGGTTGAAGTAGATCGTCTTGAACTATCGGTTGAAGTGTATTGGCTTCGCCTTTTGACTTTCTCGCGGTCAGTTTGTGCTAGTATCGATTCGCTCAACAGGCTATCACGAATACCTGAACCGGCAAATTTATCCGATAGAGCCGCGGGCTGTGTCGGACTAGAGATAGAGTGAACAGGACAACAAGTGGGTTGCCGCACATAAGTTCAGAAATATAAGTTGTAAGTTTTATTCCGTGATACGAAATCAGAAGAAGCAGTAATATAGAGCAAAAGATTAGAAGACTGCATAGTTCTGCTACGTCGAATTTACAACGTAGTTACGAGTTGACCTGTAAAATGGGCAGCGGTCAATTATCTCATGGGAATTGGTTGGAATCTGCTTAGTGAAGCATATAACGTTAGTAATGAGTAAATGAATACGCTTATCTCAGATCCCTGATGCATTTAGCTACTCACTCGTGAATTTGAATCACTGCTCGAGACTTCGTTTATGACCGGTCCAGCTGATTAGTTGCATACACATATAATACCTTTCTAGAGCTAACCAGAGAACGATTAAATCTAAATATTTTTTTGCATAACTCTCACCAGACAGGGGGTGGCCTTAGATCGGAGTGCCTTCGGGGTACACACAGTTTTTTGTCGTGTGACTTTAAGTGCTCACTGCCTTTCCAGTTTGAGAACCAATGGAAACAGCCCATTTAGGGCAGTGTGTAACGGAGAAGTATGTTAAAACTCGTTCCAAAAGATTCTTGTTTGAATTAGAGATATAATAATAGTTTTTCGTGATTTCGCTTCGTCCTTGCCTTGCCATCAGGCCTCTCTTTCGGATTCCTACAAGTATAGAAAAGATTTTGCTTTAAACAGAAGTGTTGTGTTTTTAATATCCCTTATTGTTTTTTGTTTTACGTATTTGTTTGAAATGTGCTTATTATTTATATGAACCCAGAAATCCGTAATAGTAGTCACGCCATAAATTGCACTTACTTCTTTTTCTAAACGAGGTTTTTGTTTACTCGTTGTTCGTTAAAAATGGGTACAAGAGTATAAGTTTCGTAGTTCGTGATTTTTTGCCACATGTTTGCATATATATATATATATATAGAAAGAAAACGTTAAAAAGCTTTCAAAGTATATATTATAGATTGTAAAGTCGATTTTAGAAAAATATATTCAGATGCGCTTCTAGGAAAATGAGTAAGAAAAATTTATGGCGAAGGAATGACTAGGTTTGGAGACAACCATGTCAAAAGCAGCAAAAGCTTTATCCCATTTAAGGTGTTTCTGTAGTGTTTGCCGAGCTTTATGTATCAATTGACACTTAATCTTCTTTAATTACTGTTTGTTAATTAGCGAAACTGTTAGAAGAAAATGATTATTTATTTTAGTAGACGGAGTCTGCGTTTATATTCTATGACACTTTCCTTAACACTAACATTTGTTACTATTGACACTAACGGTACTGCACATTCGTTAATTTACTGATATTTTATACTAATACTGCTATTTGTTTTTTTTTTTTGTAAAAAGTATCTACTGCGGCATGGTGGTTTCAGTAGTTGCAATAAATAGAACTGTTACGGTTGCAATATGAAATTGAGATTAATTGACCTGGTTCAGCATTGTTTGCATGTAAACTGCTGACTGAGCGGCTTCTACTGTCGGCTAAGGGTGACTCCTTTTCCTCACAATAATATAATTTGGCCTTAACTGAGCTCAATGTCATTTACCAAGTGAACTCGGTTCATTATCAGCTTCATATCTTATAAAAAATTTTTCTCTTAGGTTACACATTTCGATTAAGATATACTGTTCTACTGTAACCTGTTTTGCTATGTTATAACTAAAGCAATGCAGCAAGAACTAGAATTAAGGGTACAGTGATGAACGTCACACATATAGGATATCTATAACAGTAAGAGTCGTCTACTTGGAACGCGTCTGTAATTCTAGTCCGTGTTGCAACTATGTAATACATTTTTACTCTTCGTTCTGCATTATAGCACCGTTATGGCAAGGTGATACACAATAAGCGATGAAGCCTGTCTTGCCTACTTATTCTGCCTGTTTTTCGAGAGAAACAACGTATTAAAAGCTGTAAAGATGTAACAGCAGGCCCTTCAGTAAATATAATAGGGCTAGCTCGTACTATATAGGCGCTTTTTGACAAGACAGTACATTATTTATAATATTAAATCGCGAGAATTTAAGCAGCCGTGGGAAAAAAAGCATAAAAACTGCACACATTAAATGTACAGCGGTAACAGTAACAGCGTTTACACTATTGTTTTCTGCGACCCTCGATCTGGAGTGCCTCGCAACTTCCGCCTTTAAACAGCTCGTGGATACAGCTGGGAAACCTATCGGGTGCAGCCACTTTCGAACAAGCGATATACTACCTGCGTTCTATTTCGGAACTCTATTTAAACGGCTGTTTCCTAAAAGTAGTTCAATAATACACAAGCGTGCGGGTCGGTTACGAATTTTGCGTAGTAGCTTCTTTTTCGTAGAATACATATCTCTGGTTGGCCCGCCCCCCTGACCGCCGATAAGGACATCTCACGAGGGTTGCCTGATTCACGCCCTGTGGCGTTATGGGCGATTGCGTTCGTGAAGATGAGACCATACTGAAAGTTTTCGCTAGGAATGATTCCTAAGGTTATTGGCATAAAAATGGAACGCATGTAGTGTGGCAGTTGGAATTTTCATCAGATCCAACACTCGCAGATAACTGAAGTGGAACAAACATCTGAAGGTGACATGCTGGTATACGAATACAAGAAACGTTCACATTTTCGCCGAAATTCGACTCGAGATTGCAGTTGAGAATTCGGTCGTACAAAACTGTGTTGTTTTATAAAGTAATTCTCAAGGGTGATCGCGTAATGAATCTTATGACAACGAATTCTGCGGATATGTGAAAAACTCTACTAATACACTTATATTAATTTAGCGTATTTATCGTGGTTAAGTGAGCTTGATTTTTTTATACATAATTAACTTTATCAATAAAGAATGTCACGTACACAGTTTGAGTTCATTCACTAAACGTTTGTAGACTAAGAATTCAGCATTATATATTCCGCCTTATATACATTATTAGAAGTTTGTTAAGCTGAAACTTAGTCACCTTTAGGAAAATTCTGATTATCCTAGGGTGGTTTTATTTTGAGGTTCGACGTCACTCGAGAAATGTCTGAATTGGCGAAGAATACTTAAGGTCGGCCGTTTTTAAGCAAAAAAAAGTGTTGCATAGAGTGTGCTATCATGGCAAGACCACCGGTCATGGAGACCGCTGTATGTTTTACTTGGCGGTCGGGTTTGTTAGTCCTTGAAGTTTCATAATTCCTTCATCTCAGCTTTGTTCCTGCTGACCAATGCCGAACCAACGTTACGTTATAGTTATCTAGCGAAATGATAGGTAATCATGACAAGAAAATGTGTATAGTCCTTGCAAAGTGGACCTTTCCTGTTATAGACCGAAGATTATAATTGTTGCACTGATAATAACAAGCAGTACATTTGCACTATGTGGTCGAAATTATCGTCGAAGTTCTATATCAGCACATAACGTCCGTACTTGTTTGATGACGATAAGGCTCGTTTGACAAATCTTGCAGAAACGATATTCTCCCTGATCGCAATGGCCCATACCGTAACACCCTTGGTGGAAACATCAATGGCTGATATCAATTTTCTGCCCTACATTGTTATTGCACAACTGAGTTCTTATTACGTTAACAATGTGAGCGTGCTTAATATGACCCCTGTTGCCAGACCCATTAACATACATTTGTAGGACAACGACAAATAATGTCATAGCGATAGATTTTATCAAAGCACTAATAACTTGAAGTTATAGATTATCTATAGGTGTAATACGTTTCAGCGAAGCACAGATATGCGGACATAAGTAAACAACATACATCATGAATGTAATGATAAAAAGCTCTTTTCAAATGCTCGTAGCCTTTAGAAAAGTGAACTATAGATATGTTTTTGTTTCGTTTCTAGACTGGATGTATACAGAAAGGTGCCAGCAGATCTCACGCAACCAACGTACCTCGGAGCAGCTATATCAATTGGGTGTGTCCTCTTCGTCAGTACCCTGCTTGTATACGAAACATATAACTTTATGTCACCTGAACTGTAAGTACTATTACGTAACTAAACTAAAAATATCGAGTAAAAATCCAAATCACCCTATTACATCGTTCAAAAAGACTAGCGTTTTACGAGTTTCGATAGTTTGTTATCGAGTAGTAATACCAGCAGATCAAAGCAAACTTATCGCTGTTTTAATTTTGTAGTAGAAAACGTATCATAAACGTAGCACCATCTCTTAGAATGAATATTAGCGTCTTAAGATATGCTATAATCATTTTGCCGACGCCTAGCCAGCCCTAAAACTAACTTACAATGAAGCGCACAGACACTTGAATGTTGTATTTTCCCAAGGCTAGTGCATCTACGCACGTTAAGAAAACTACTTTTTCTTTGAAATTTGTGAAATTTTATCTTTATGGTTATAGTTAGTATCAGTTGGCCTACATATCTTTTAGTCAACAAAATTAGATTCGACCTAGAAATGTTGATGCTTTGGATCATGCTCAACACAACAAGTATACAGTGCAACTGTTATGGATGTTAGCAAATTATTATAAATAATTTGCTAACATCCATGTACCAGGTTTAGATAATATGAGATCTTTGCCGCTATCGAGTTTGTCAACACATGTGCCAAGAACCTATGAATATTTTTACTTTACTTGATATATACTTATATGTTATATCATATAATATTGACTTAATTGCAAGCCGTTTTGCCGGACAGTTACTATTAGAAGTGACACCACGACGCGATCTCATGATGTACATATCATTTATATAGTACTAATAATAATATAGAGTGTCCGCTAACTGTATGGCGATAGGGTATTACAAAGGTGCCATAAAGATACCATGTAAGATATTCAAATATATATATGTTTATATATTTATGTTTATGGACAATGGTATATATCTGCATAACATCAGTTTTCCGCAAAACTATCTTTTTTGCTTCGCGATCCAGGGCTAATTCCGATCCCCGTTCGTAGTGCTCATCTCACTTTCAGGCCATTTCTCTTCGGTCTCAAATTTACCTATTGATTATTGCTTTCAACATATTTAACACAACCCTTGGAGGTAATTCGCAGCGATTGCGTGTCGGACGTTGCCATGCGCGTTTTAGTTACTACCCTTATATCACATGTATGTCGAGTCTTTATGGTGGATGCCTTTTGTCTCTAAAATTACATCGCTGTTATTAGAGGTTGCCCTTGCCCCTTGTCTCGCAGCTCGTGCTCATGACGACGGCGCTGACAAGAAAGAAGCCTGAGAGGCATCTTTTTCTCCCGAACTTTACTTTCGTTCGATTCTGCCAAACCCTTAGTTTAGCTTTTCTTCTTCTTTTTGCTGTCGGATACCCACGTCCGGAATCGTTTGTTTCTATCCTGGATGTTCAGGACACACAAATCATAGTGATAGTTAAGTGGGTAACGCGTTTGCTTGCAAATCTTAGAAACACGCAGTTCTCTAGGTTTGAATCCGGACATAAATGCACTTCGTTTGGTGTGTAGAGGTCAACCGTCTGATGGAACGCTCAATGGGGATGCCGAACGCAAAACTCAAATTACTTAGTGATAGTCAACTCGATTGCGTGGCTGCAAACGAAGTGCAGAGCTATGTCTTGCACATGCTTCCGCGAAGCAGAATCGAAGCTTAGAGAAGATACTCAGTTCGGGCGCTTTAAAAGACTTCGTGTATCGTAGACGAGGTCTTGCAAATGTAATGGCTACAGGAGAAAGGAGGTTAGTCTAGAGATGCTGTTGAACTGGTCTCTTTGCAGACGCTTGGCGTTGTTGTATCTGGTGGTGCACTAGCATCTGCTGTTTTGTTTCCATTCGTTGCGACGATTGCAACGTAGTAGTAGCAGCTACGGTAGCAATACCAAGGTAAAAGAAGTGAACGTCATGTTACGATTCGCTTCTCTCCCCCCTCACCAACGGAACAGTTAAGCTGTTACTGCTGCTACTAACTTCGAAAACTTAAACTTACTTGTATAGCTAGCTGTGGACAAGCTGACTCTAAACTCGCTTAAACTTATTTACCGACCAATCGTACAATGGCCTGACACAAAAGTAGTTGTAAGCTTTCTCGCTTTGTTCCGTGGCTGCCGGTGCAACGGCGGCTGGCGATTGTAAAGACCAGTACGCCGACGATGTTTAAGTGGCTTGCTTGGGTTGGACATATTAATCTGATCATAATATTGTCCAGTATTTGTCTTTGCAGCGTATTAAAGACCTATCGGTCTGTCGGTCAACCTTCTGCTCCGTACCGGCCTCAATTGTTCAGAGTCAATCTATTTTTTCATTGTCGCAACGACGAGTACGTGCTGACTACTATTAAAATTATGCCCAAAACTCAACGGTCCGTATTGGACTTGTTAACATGTTTTTATTCGTTTTTTCTGTGGTATCGGTTAGCAATTAGGTTGCTTTTATTAGCAGCTTTCGCTTTGTGCTCTGGAGACACTGTTGCTCACTTCTCCATTGCTATTACTATTACTGCTACTATGTGCCTATAAGGCGTTCTCTGCCGTTTTTCGTTGCGTCTGATCCACACTGTACATTACCCGTCAGTGTAGATCCTCTACGCAAAAAAAAAAAAAAAAAAATATTTACAGTTTTTTGCCTCCACGTTATGTCCTGCTACGTGTTCCTGTTTTGCTACCCAGCGATTCGTTCTCTCTGCCACTTGCCTTGCTTTCTGTCTTTGCTGCAGTAACCCGCATATCCCTTAGACGATGCTGCTTTTTTCTTTGCCCCTGAGGACCACTCTGTTAGTTTTATCCATTCTTCTCTAGAGGCGACTCTTCGGTTACGGTTGAACCACTCTGCTCATCATCGAAAGAGCTATGCTTTTACCGTATACTGAACTACAGATTAATATACAACAGCAGTTCACTCAGCTATTATGGCTCTGCAGCTATCTATGCCCCTGCTGTAATGATGACCTTCCTGTCAATTCACCTTTCAAACCATCAAGTTGCCCTAAATATGGCGTCGCGATAACATCCTTACCAGCAAGTTTTTTAGTTTAAGCGCAAATTCGTGGCAGTTAGCCAAGAACAACTGACAGTGGGCCGTTGACAGCCCAGATAATTGTTATCTATATATGTAGACAGATTCTAAGCTAACCCCTTGTGTAGCTATTGTAAAAACACTGAGTTTGGCAACAAAATAATAAGGAAGCAAAATATTTTGCTACTCCATGCAACATACTCCTTGGCTAATAGAGGGGGCATATATATTTAGGGAGCTATTTCCAAGTACGTCATGATTATGTATATATGTCTGTATCTACATACGATGCTAACCGTTTTCGAGAACAGCCTTCATTCTTCATAACTTAAAAAGAAATTCCAGTTCGAAATGCTTTAGATCTTATAATGCTGGCCCGTTCTCCTGTTTATTCCTGTGACGAAGCACTACTTGAACCTCAGCACTACTTGTACGCGGAATAATCCAGCCTCACGTCTAGCGATCTTGTTGCTATATGTAGTAGAATATTTACAAGTATGCATGTCATATGTATGGTAAGGAGAGGCATGTTTTCGTTCTGTGCAATATCGTCTGCGTAAAATCATGTGGATGCTTGTGATCTCTGCAGCGGCAGCTGCGGCGGCTGCGGCTGCTGCATCTGAGGCTAAATGAGGCTAAGGACAGAGGGGGACTGGTCGATGCTGTGTCTTTAGAATCATCGGAATCGCATGGGGTGCCCACATTTTCACATTTTTGATCGAACTATACTAGTGAGTCGTAGCTACTGTGCGCTAGCAAGCAAAAGAAATAAAAAGATCCGGCCGTGAACGTGTACTATAGAGAGCTAATTTAGCTTCACTTTAATTTAACTTGCGATTTCCCGCATTAAGCAATAATTTCTAAAGATAACTCTGGCTATATCATGAACGAGTTGTCTACGCTACGGCTGCTACGTGTAACAAGAGCGGTCTTGATCGTTTCGTGCTACAACAAACAACACGACGAGAACATGGGCTGCTCTCTATTGGATTCGAGAACAGTGGGTCGGTACCGTGTATAGGCTGTGTCACAGTCCTTGTGTTTGCCAATCTGTGTGTGTCCAAGTATGTAAGTGTAGGTATTCGTGTTCAAGAATCCGGTCGAAACGCGATATGGCTGAGTCGCTTTGTCGGTTACGAAAACACTCAGTTGTTGTCCAGTACTTTTACTATTACTGTCACCAATGTTTCTGGTGGGTCACCTGCTGTTTCGATACAGAAACAGTGATGATCAAACTAGACAGCATTTGGTGGAAATGGTGACCTGACAATCGTTTCGTTTCCGTAGCCTTCTACTGCTTTCAGCTTTCCAGCAAACACCGCCTTACGCTGCGAGCATCAAAAAAGGTCAACCTTCATTCCTTTTATCAGTATTAGGCATTGCTCAGTCCGTTGATCTCGGGCGGTCGCTGGCGGCCTACTTGCCTTCCTGCCTGCCTGGCTACCTACCCTTGTTAACGTCAATGGCTGCGGCTAAATTAACTCGATCGAACACTGCTGCTGCTGCTGCTACTACCATCATTGGTACTTTTTATTCGCCGCTCTTTGACCATATCTCAGTCACCTCTTGGCCAGCTTCTCTTTGCCGAGAGCAGCATAAACACGACGCTATAACCGTTAACGCTATTGTTATTTGAGCCGACCCGACCCGACCCAATATCCGGGAAGCACGCAAATGTTATGAGCCAGTAGTGGGCGCAGCAGTTGCAATTCACGACAACTAATGCAAACTAACTTTGTCCTCAACCGGACAAGCAGAAAGAGGACGAAACAGTGCAGACTATCTTGGTCCTGCTGATTATGAATGTAAACGGTTTTTGTCGGTTAGTTTATTTCAAATGGAGGCAGTCGTAAATCAATATTTCTGTCGCGCTCTGTGAACAATTTTTGATGATTCTTGTTTTTATTGGTCGGCGTTCGAGCTGTCCATGTAGACAGAAGATGAGAGTCACATGCGGACTTGGCTTATGTGTATCTTATCATAAGGTAGGTGTTAGATTGTGTCGTGTACAATGTTGTGTGATCAAAGTCAGCGAGGCCCGAGAAAGTATAATGCCTAGTACGATCATCTCGCCTTTTGGTCCTGAACGGAACTGCAGAAAACTGAAGCTGCTCATTACTGGTTGGCATAATTAATAAATAAAAAAGCAAGAAAAAAACAAGTTTTTAAGCGAATTCAAGTAACTAATAAACTAATAACAAAACATAATAATTCTTGTATCGTAGATATCTTTAAAGGAGACTTTACGGTTGAGCAATAAAACATCAAATAGTTACGTGATCCATCTATTTTAGTTGGTGAAAATTTGGGTATTCCTACCGACAAAGAATTATCTCCTCTGAGACAGAGCCAGAGGTTTATTAACACGTTACATTTAACAAACCCTTTCGATGGCCTTTTCCGTTCGACTGTATTCTGTTTGGAGCCCATTGATCCGCTGAGTTGCTTGTCTGTCGCTAGATCTTGTTAAGGCTCTAGAGTTTTAAAGGTTGTACGGATGAACAAATCAAGATTGTTTTTGAAGTGTTTTTTTTAATGCAAAAGCCTAATTTAATTAAGGTTATGGAACACGTCTAGGTATCATGATTTATTGAGCCTAGGACAGAACTAAGGAAGCTCAAAATACTATAGGCCACATTCTGGTTATTCCTTGCAGTAGATTTGCTGAGTGAACCGTTTTTTGTGTATGAAGATTGGAACTTCCAAGGTGTCGGTTGAATTCTCCTTTGGTCTTCTGTTGTTACTCCTAGTAGTGCGTTGTAAACCTTAAACTTTAACTAAATATGCCAAAGATTATTCGACTCCGATTTTTCGATGGTGCATACGCTGGCTATCGGGAATTTAATTAGATATGGCACAATTTTTTTTATGAAACAGCCAGTTTTAATGAGCCTTTTGAAGATAGCAATTAGCACGAAGACAAATGAATCATTACGCGTTGCATTACATACGAATCGATTGACTACTGACACATTTATGCCAATGTCAACCATACGTCCTTAGCACTTGCTTCATTCCTTTTTGTGGACGAAAATACCCATCGTAATCACGTTATTCGATCGTATTTACGGCAAAATGGATCGTACATCATTCAAATATTCCCCTTTATTCTTCGCCTCTAACATTAGACAAATATCAAGTTAAGGTTTCTAGGTGCCGAGCTTCCTCTCAGAAGGAAGACTTCGTGCTCGTGCTGCTGTCGATCATTCTGTATCAGTTGACCTATGTTATGCGGTGCCTATAGGATGCTATTAGTCCGCGAGTCTAACGGCCTTTCCTTGGCTGCTATCAGGAATATTTAGTTTTTTTTCCGTAAGCATTGCATACGCAGATCTTTATTCCATGCATGGACACACTTAACACAAGTAGGAGAATAAATAACGAAAATGAAAGCTTTATCGTACGGTTAAACAACGCATAGAATTTTCTTGCTGCTTTTTGCGCCGGCGTATCCGTTTTAGATCATTCAACCTACTTTATCATAGCCACGGTCGCTTTTTTCTTCTCGTGTAGGCTCTAGGCAGGCGCCGCTGTCTCCAGGTTCAGGACATTACTGCCCGCACTACCCAACAGAAGCGCTACGAGGAGCTTTGGAAATTATGATTTTCGCAGATCGAAAGCGAAAGACAGAAACGAGCCATTTGACGCCATGCTGCGCTGTTAAATATCTGTCGTCACTTGTTCGTAGAGTAAATTTTAATAGCTGAAGAGACAAGTGATTGCGATGGTACGTTTTTTATCGGTTTTTGCTTCGGAAGATACCTTCCACCGACCGAAAGATCTTTTCATAGGTACGGGCTTTTCTTTTCTTCTGCTCATACTTGCGAAAAATATGGCAAAATATGCGCCACGCCTATCTGGCTTTATCATGATATACACAACCATTCACGACGGTGAGCGTTAAGGGCGCAAAGCCGCCTCTCAAATAAGCTCGTCCTTATCTTCATTTATCTTTGTATCTGTGCCGACACGTTAAGTTATTCGAGTCTGTATTATAGGCTGTCTTGGGTCGGATTTAGAAGTGAGGGAAAACATCCTACGAGGAAGGTAAGAAGTACATGTTGGAGAGCAACCCGGCCATTGCCCCACGGATGATACATCAATGCAAGTGACTTGAAAAACGTGATAACGTTGATGATAATTTCAATAAAGTACGGACAAGGCCATGAAACCTGTGAGGGTCTATTTAAGGTACAACTTACTTCAAATTAAAGCTGATTTTCAATAAGTGGTTGGTCTGGCGCCTAGCCTGCCATATTTATCGGACCTGATATGCTGAGTATGATGAATAGGCAGCAATCAGTATTGACGCATTGGGTATTATTACCTTGAACTAATCAAACAGGTTGGCAGGCAAACGACGGTTAGAGGCAAAATCCTCCTTAGCAAATTCCTACATAGCGCCAAAGGATTTGAAATACTGAGAACATTAACTTTATAGGACTAAACTGTTGAGACACTTGTTAGCATCGGAGACGAACGACAGATGCTGGCTAACAAGCCGCACTGTCAGTAATTCATTATTACGTCATTTCGTTCCTATTATCTTCCGATGATCAGAGTACATGATCTGAGTCATGCCACAAGCGCGTACAAAATTAAGAGATTAGGTAAAGATACATGTAATGTATGAAAGCACAAATGTATTGTTAATTGTTGCAGGAGCCTCGATTTACTTACATATGAGGCTTGTCAATTAAGCATAAAATTACTAGGCCAGCAAAGATCTGAGCCGTGTATGAGGTAGACTAGTAAAGGGAAAGCCGACTTGGCAGGTCACGTTGAAAAAGTTGCTGTGAACACGAGAGAATTGAAGTTACGTTAATAGAAAACTAAAATCACCGGTTAACAATGAGGTTATTTCTTTTCAAAACTTGTAAGTAAAGCATACAATGTCAGGAACGCGACTCTATTAGACCTAAAAGAACGTTGTGACTCTGAAGTTTTATATTCGCGTTCTCGGAATAGCCATGAGCCTCTAATAGAGAGCGGCGCTTAAATAGTGCACAACAGAGTATGTACCGCGCTGTCCCCTACAAAGGGATTCTAGACTATTATTAGTTGCCTGTGCTATCATATTGAGAACGGTAGCGGAGCGTCGGTCAAGGGCATGGAAAAGACTTTTGTTCTAATTGATTCATTCTTATTTTGGTAATCATATTAACTACGAAGGCGCGTTTTTTTGACGAACAGAGATGAGCTATTACCGCCTGCCGAATTTGACCATCCCGTTTACATGTCTGCATACAAAAGTAGCTGGCTAACTAAAGTACTTAAAAATTTTCTACCATATAACATTCAACAATCGGTCATCACTAATCACCGTCTTGTGATACGTGCTGTCGTGTATCTTATTTCCAATAGAGAACCACATTTCAAAATGTTGGATATAAGCCGCTGTCTCATGTTGTGTTAATGTGCTTTTTTTTTTTTTACTTGATGAAGTTTACGTTTCCATGAACATAGCCTCAAAATATTACTCTGTGCCGCACCACGTGCGCTGCCATCGTTTGGGCAATATGATTACTACCTTGCTGAATTCCGATAGAATCAGTTGATCCCACTGATCGAATTATACTCATCTAAATACTCTTTCGAACCAAGTGTTCTGTAATGCCCTAGCGTATTATGTATGGACTTGGATGTGGTATCTATTTACGTCCGTCAGGGTGTCTTATGAGTGGTTTGGTTCTTTTGTTTGTTAGATCTATCTGTTATTGGTCGTCTCCGGGGCTACTATTTACCTCGGGATCTTATTTATTCATTACGAAAAGCGTTCCGCGTTCAAACGTGGCGTCGCTCTCCAGCTCTGCCTACAAATTGCTCCACGATTTGTGCTTTGTAGAAGGGTACCCGATTAGTTCGCTCGTGATACGTTACGCTGCGGCTTCCTATCGTTACGACAACTGATGGAATAAGGAAACTTTAGAAAATGGCGATAGAAACACAATGCGTTAGTCAGCCATTATTATTAACGTTGAGTGTATACATACGCCGCGTGGTTGTGATAATTCCATAGATATACAGAATGTTTGAGGTGAATCGAGGCAAACCTACTGTTGCTCGTTTGCAGATAAAATCTAACTAAAATCTTATATTTGAATAGTTCCTTTAGATGTGTCAAAAAAACGTCTTCTGATTTTTTGCAGCGAAATTCCAGAGTAATAGAAATAAGTTCTGTGCCACTCCAAAGACTTTTCAGTTTATCGTGGATGCTCCGTTTTTTGCCATTTAGATTTTTCAGAAATCGCGTGGAAACTGTATCGGTTTTAGGTAACTGAAGAAGTTTAACCTCGGTGGGGCTTCGTCGAAAGAAAATTGGACAAAACCTGACTGTCGTTCATATTCCGAACACCAGCCTTCAACTGAATCCCAAAACGAACTGCTTCCGGTCTAGCACGATGAGTAGCGAGTGACCGTATGCTCGCTGCAACAAACAGCCCACAAAAATATGTCCCAGTTTATTTTAAAGACCGTCAATTTTGTTTGGATTTTCCTTGTCGTTGCCCTGACTGCTAAAATCTTGCATTTCGGGATCTACTCAACAATCTTTACGAGTGTATTACACCACAATTCAAACAGTGACAACATTCAAAATGCACTGATAGTAAGGTAAACCACCGGATAGAAGGAAAAAACGCAATTTCTTTAAATGAACGTTTTCTAATATCTGTAGCCCCAACAGGGCGCAGTAAAACGGTCCATGATATTACGCTGCACGCGCATGGCTGGGCTGTAAAACAAAAACACATGTTACATGTTTCATTGCGATGTGACAAAAAACACCGAAAACAGAGTGCAAACTCGTCAGCCCTAGATGATAGGTTTTTAAAGTGTCCGTCGTTTTCATTATCGCTGTCGCGCTTCTAGGCAGAGATTCTGTTTCTAAATGGGTCTGTGTGTGTATAGTATACGCCGTTTTATTATAAGTCGGATTAATTCGTATTGTCGTTACGACGGTCGCGCTAGGCGTCTCGGCTTCGTGCGCCACGTAACTAAAATACGACTTATCGACTGACCGTTGCTGCTATCGTTCGGTCGCCGGTTGTGACGGTGCCGCTAGCAATGTTTCGGGTTGGTTCCGGCGGAAGCGTCACAGGGCGACCGCGACAACACCGGCAGCAGCGACATCTATCGCGTATGTGCCCAAATCGCGACGAGTCATTGCTGTTCACGGCGCCGCGAGTGAGTGCATCAGTTTAACGTCGAGCCGTAGTAGAAGTTGCAGCAGTAGTGACTTAAGCTGCCGACCACCCAGCGCCGCCATCCATGATACATTTTCATACAACACTCGTAGCTTCTTTGCCTGTTTAACCGTCTACCGGTCTGTTCCAATAACGGCTGTAACGACCAAATAGAGCTTCTCTCCAACGTGCACTCTCGATCCAAAAACAAACCGAAGACAACGACACGGATGGTGGTTCCATGATCGACAGAAGCAACAACGCGAATAGCACGAGTGTGGATGTCGATGGCGAATGTGAGTTTCGTATCTGCTCGAAACCTTCAAATCGTCAAACGTTCCTATAATTGGAGATAGGCTCTGCAAAGGATGGGCGCAAGAAAAATGTTATCCTAACGCGTATATATAGTGACGTGAAAAATAAACAGAAGGATCAGTAAACGCAATGTATTCATTTTATGATAAGTTGACTATAGTGATATTAGACGCTAACACTGGTCACTATTATTGCTATAGAACGCTTGTAGATATTCGTCGTTCTTATGTCTAGCATATTTTCTAACGTAGAGATAAATGGATGTATAAAAATCTCCTCTAGTACTGCAGACAGATCTATCCATCTTTTCTTTTCTGTCTGTCTTCCCCGGTACCCGCCTCGCCCGAGTAAACACCTGTTTGCACAACCCCTTATCCTGTTCGTCTCGGAGGTCAAATTTTCCTTACCTTTCCACATTGTTCATGTCAAAACTGTTTTTAATATAGATTTTGCTTGTGTATTTCGCATTGCGCTGACTATGGTTCTGTACTATGTCCACCGAACGGAAAGCACTCATAGGGAAATTGCTGCAGAGGTGCGTTAATTCAGAGATTGAGACGGGTTCCGATGTGGCAGTCTGTTCTTGAAGACGTCTGTGAATTGTGTACATTGCAAATGCCGCTTGAGGAAATCGTATCGCTACTCATTACCGTTCTACTTAGCCTATATGATTTAAACTAACGTGCGTTGCCATACGCAGCAGCGTGTATGTGTGGAGCTATGCAAATCTGAACGCGGTAGCTCTTCTCAATATTAAAACATGGAAATGTTAGTGCCTATTTGCATTTCGTCTGCAACAGATTTCGTACTAAACGTTCTGCTAAAATATCATCGATAAGCCAATTTGAAGATCATATTTTTCCATGACATGAAACGTTTCTGTCGAACTTGAGCGTCGCCCCGACGCACGCACGCACGCACGGTGTAATTCTGCACGCATACCGACACCGAGATAGACACAAATAATTCGAATTACTTCTGCCACTCTTTAGACCGATACTGACGCAGTACGAACATAGCCAAACGGGAAATGCGGTGGGAAAAGGGGGAAGTGGAAGGGCTGGTACGCGAAGGTACTCCCCGTGTGTACGGATCACTGAGAGCAGCATCCTAAACGATCGCAGGATAGCCAACGGATTGGAGAGGGACGACGGCATTAATGCTTCCGGCGGAAGCGACATCCCACCGTCAGTGCATTCACACACATTCCTACAAGAGGATGCCTGCTCTAACAGCAGAACAAAGCAAAGCAAGGGATAGTTGGACCGCGATGCGAGGACCGAACGGTAACCGGCGTCTATTCAACGAGCCGGCATCAAAACGCCGTAGAGAGAGACGGCGCTGTGGTTGCGTGATACGGGTCCCCCTGTCATTATCGTCAGCGTGAGCCGTTGGCTGCTAGTGCTGCTCTCTGATCTACTTTGTCCTCAACAGACAACGCGATCACTATCCCTAGCGCTTGCTGCACACCGACGGCAACAAATGTATTTCTGTCTAGTATAACGAACACTTGAATGAGCCGAAGTGTTTTGCTACTGACTCATATCAGAAATCAGATAAAAGCAAAGAGGGATGTAAATAAGCGCAGACGGACTTCCACCTGTTCACCAACCGACCTCCGATCGAGTGATCGAATTGCGCGATGATTTATTCGAATCGAAATTTCATCGAATGTAGCGCGAGTTAAGCGTGACCAGAGGATTGCTGTTGATCTACATTTCTGTTCTGGAACTGAATAGTCACTCACTGAACGAGAATATGAAACAATTTAGGGGGTACGAACCTTATTGTTCGGTAATTGAACTAGTCACAGCCGAATGACAAGCTGAAGAGCTTCAGCTAGTTTAGAATTCGTTTCCTGATAGAATTTAGTTTCGTTTACTGGGCTCGTAGGGCGTGAACGGGCGAATTTGCAACGTGAACAGGCAAGCAAGAACGGAAAAATCCTTCGCCGTTCCCTCGAGTACTTTGCGCAAGCGTGGAAAGTCACTTGCTCTTAAAAAGGTTTCAAAATATGCGATAAAGCTCGGCCTTCATTTTCGTCGGTTTTATGCTCGTAATGCAGCTACAACCTTTTGTGCTCATTCCCCGCACACTTAGTGAAACTTAATTGAAAAAAACCTCTACTTTCACAATATAGTTGTATACGTTATAGCTAGAAAAAGCATATATGCATATGCCTGCTTGGGCATGCGTCCCTTCTGAACTAAACGGTACAGTCTTTTACGAAATAAAACATTGACTAATTCCTATTTTTCATGGCTGCTTGAACAATTTAAAGCTGCGTCAGCACGACCAACGCTACCAACTCTGTACGTTCAACGTTTTCCACAGAGCTGTTTCACCATTATAGTTTCAATGATTATCGTGTGCAATTATCATATTGTTGACGTATTCGTCGCACGCCTCACCATTTGCCGTCATCCACTTTCGTCCTAAAATTTTCCTAAACGATAAATGAGCTTGTAGACCGAACAAAGTCTTCTCACGTTTTGCAAACAAAGTCCGGCGGTGCTACTAAAGGACGCGTCAGATGCAATGCGGTGCTGTAGGTGCTCCACGTGTTTCGTGCGTATGTTTTCACCGCTGCTGGCGCTGCTGGCATCATCGCGTACCAGGAACGAGAAGAATAGATGAACGCTCTGAACGCCTTTAAGAAGCAATTGCTTTCGACTTGTGCAGTTAAAGTTCGTTAATTCGATCTTTCGAAATGTATTCTAAGCTTACCATTAGGTGTCTACGCTGTAGAAAGCGATTTGCCTCCAAAATGATATCGTGTTTTTCTTCTTGAACCTGGCTGGTGTCATTCTTGTTCGTTCAATTGTACCTGTAGATATTTTGAGATGATTCCTAATTGGCAGAGGTTCAGGCGACGTTTTGATGGCCAGTTGTCGCCAGCTGTGTCTAAAACACAACTAAAAACATGGACTCATCTAGCAGTCTAGCTAGCCAAAGCCACACTCCCGTGCTATCACAGAAAAATCATAAGCGTTCAAGTGCGATCGCTCTATATGTTACGTATCATCCGAATTACCTAAAAATTAATAGGGTATATTTCAGCGAAGCTCATAGCCACTGTCGTACACTTCATGAGTTTGTTCCATATCTGTGTGAGTGTTTGTGTGCGTGTGCGCCCTTTTTTGTAGCCTGGGCATCGATGACGGCAACGGATGTTCCAGCGAAACGAGGTGCTACTAGTATCGCTGCTACTTTTCTCGTGGCTTTTGGCGGAAGAGCTAATCGCGGCCATTTGATGGCCGTTGCGGACTCTGCTCCCTGACGGATTTGTCCATCCGTCTTTTTCCTATACATCGCTCTCTAATACACGTATACAAAGGCTTTTTCTCCATCTATTCTAGGGTATGTGAATTTGTCTTCGATTTTGTGAATCGGTTGATCAGCAAAGCCATTCATAGCAAAACACTCGGATAACTCACACAGTATAATAGCGATGTAAGTGCATGCATCTTAAAGGAGGGCAATCATAATTGGCTTCTAGCCGCCAGACGGTGTCACGCACAGCGGTGCGTTGTAGACGAATATACCGTTCGTGAATAGACGAACTTGACGGAAACTACTGGCGAGCATATGCTCAGCATTACTGTTTCATGCTAACATAGCCGACCGATCTTATACATAGCCGTATAAGAAAACCTCTTTATTTATCATTAACTAATCAATATCCATGGTTTGTGCCTAGACGGAGCTGCTGCTGCATCCATGGAACCTCTCACGGAACTGGCAAAGGAAACAGCCAGCGGATGCAGCGAATTAATGTTAATCGATTCCCTGCCGGTTTCCCTCTTCGTAGAACCCAAATCTTTGTCGTGTCTCAAAGTCTCTGAAGTGTATGGCTATGAAGATACACAGACGCAAATATAATTGTTCAACCTTCGGCGCTCGTATTATCGCCTTATACTTGTCCTGATATTACAATGAGATTACTTTTAGCAATCCCACAATCGTATACGTCTGTATGGTCGTATAGCCTACCATACTTATCTTAGATGGCGGTGAAAACGGAGTGGCTTCCGAAGAAGAAACGGCTCACGGAGGGCTGCGTTCTCATTAGAAGAATAACACGATCCAGACGAGAGGTACACAGGGTGTATCTTGCAAGGCACCATGTAAACTGGAAGAACGCCTTTTATTTTGACTATATGAGTGACTTATTTTCTTTTTTTGTTCGTTTTGCCAAAACCGACCTAGGAGAATCCATCTTTGGCGGTCGATGGCATTTGTCTCCAGAGAATTATCCTCTTAGTCATCTTACATTTCGTGTCCTTATTTACTAAGCAGGAAATTGCGTTCGGCCACAACAGTTCCTTCCGACGCAGGCTTGTGTCGATACCCGGTTTCATCACCATCGCCCAGTGATCAAGTCCAACTGAAATTCTATCCGCTGAGGCCACTAAATATGTGTCTTAAAAATTTCTGTACCAGACAGTTAAACGCACCAGCAAACGGATATCAAGTGGCTATATAAGTTAGCTTCTTCTAGCGTTCAGTTAGTTGATCCTGCCAGGAATATCATCTGAATCAGCTGTCTGCCTGCACAGCGGCGCGGGCCGGACCATGCACACTCCTCTCAAAAAGAACTCAACCAATCGGTTGAATTTCATTACAAAGAGTAATCTTTTAATAAACCGCTATTCAGAGGCTTTTGGGAAGATTACCTACTGCTAGGACACCATGGACACCTGAAGTCTGCTGCAGTACAGTTTCCACAGCAGCAAATGTTCAGGTCATTGGAAAGTTGTACTAGGGAGAAGGTAGAGCTTCTCTTGTTCATTGAGCCGTTCGGTGCTACTGAATCTGCACCTCAGAAGCGTGTGGTCGCAATCTAAACCGTCCAAAGCACGATAGTATCGTAGCAGCTGTAGTTATAATACCAAATCCCGCAACGGCAGCAACCACAGAGTTTTCGATATTCATAGCATAACCTATAGCTCTGCTTGTAAGCGTCTCGAAGCGCTACCCTTGGCTATGCTTTGACATTCGAGTATACGTGTCTCGAATATTTGTTGATGTGATTGATTAGTTGACGTTTGGGTTATTATACATATATATATAAATTGCTACTTTGCAGCGTGGCCTTCTCGTGTTTATCTAGATGTGTATTTGCGAAGTCCTAAGTGCAAAACCTGCCACCGAGTAACCTTCCGTTGTTGTATTGTATTGCAAGAATATTGGCAGGAAACGAGAAAAATTGAGTTCCGGAAAACAGGGTAGCACGATGAGGTCTCCGACCGATGTTATTTGTTCCATTTTCGACCGGACGACCTGTTGTATAGCCGACGCGATCTCTGTTGATTGCCTACCTCCCTTTTCTATTTCAAAAATTCTGGTGTGTCAGTTCGAACTTCGGGCATGACGAATTTCCGCAAACTATATACTTCTAATATATATCTTCTATGCTTTTGGGAGCCTCACAGGTGAGGACCAAGATCGACAAGTTTAGTTTTCCCAGCGTCACTAGTTCCCCAAAATTTACTCGTTTCCTTCGTCGTAAGGTCGCTTACATCAAGGACAACTATCTGAGTGCACGAGACTCTTAGCACGTAGTTTGCTGAGGACGTTCATTCGACTACGTTTGCTTGAGCAATGAGTACCTCCAAAGCTGTGGACTCGCGTGGCTATGTATGTTACTTCGGTGTTAAACGTATTCGCCAGTTCCTGCAATTAGCGCTGTGGGCAGATGGCTAAGGACTAAGGCTAATCGTTGCCTTCTACTAGTTAGTCCATCGCATGGATGAAGCCTGAATTTAGGCAAACTAATTCGAACATTTAAGTTTAGAGTGTCGAATCGCCTTGCCATCCATTTGTCAACGGTCTGACACCGCTTAACACGAACCAAGTCTTCGCTGTCGATTTGGCCATAGTAAATGTGGATTTGTACATGCTCGTAGGTAACTAGAGAGTTCAGTTTGGGTACGTGAACAGACAATGGAAGCTATAGGAATTCGGTATCGGCTAAGTTGGTTAAATGGCGTTCCTTGATAGACTATAAACCTTGATAGTTAGCAGACTATAAAGTATCAGGCACCGCAGTGATCCTTAACTAAGGCAGAACGATGACAAACTATAATATAAACATAAATCAGATAAAAATTACAGAAAGTATCCATATATATATGGGCACTTCGTTCTTTGCTAGAAGTATAGATGGGTTAAATGGAAGGGTAATAAAAAAATACCTAGAAGAGGGGCGTTTTAGAAGCTACTCCCACATCGGGAATTATTACATCTAATGCCTAACGCGTGGTCCTTCAAAAGACACTGACTCCTCTGCCTCCTTTCAAGGCTGCTCCAAGAGTCTCCTTGACACGCAGCGCAAATCTGTCTTTGTCACGCACTCCGAAGACAAAAATTAAGCACAATATAAATGAAACGTAGAAATCAAATGCGAAAATTCGATGATAAATTTTTTAAGTGAGTATTCTCGTTTTGAAATATGTCGCACTTTACCTTCTTTAATTAGCTGTTTTTTTTTTTTTCTCATTTATTCCATATATGTGAAAAACTTGAATAGATAAAAAAGCATCATTGAATCTTCCGTTAAAATTCGGACTAATGGGCGGAGTGTCTTCCAATCGGCCTTGTATCCTGTCGTATCACTCGAACAGCGCAATAGCAAAGCAATAGTGCTATGACCTTTTCACGAAACAGCATAAAAACGTATGCTGGCCACTCATCACTGATTATATTTAACGACATATTCGTCTCAATAGTCCTTTGTCAGATCAAACTTAACAAAGGATCAACGAAGGATAACGATGTGATTTTAGTTGACACAGGTTATTACTGGAATAGTGTACTTAGTAAGATGAAAAATTATCTGTAATTTAACGAAGATTTCAGTTCAGATCGGTTGGAGCAACAGTAGCAAATTCGAATCTAAATTCGATAAGTTTCTCCTTTTTATTATTACTATGTTCTAGCTATTTTGTTATAGCCTAATTATTTGTCCTTATACTCGTACTTATATTAGTTGTTTAAAATAGTTACTTAGTAGACGCCGAACCCTACACCAACATGTTTCGCTGGTAGAGCTCTTCCTTACTCGTTCCACCAGCAGTGTAGATTTTCTAAAACAGATCATTTCTGCTCATAAAGATTATTAGTTTTTCTGCTTGTTGAGCCTAAGCTTGTGTATACGTGTTCCCAATGTCTCCTATTCAAACACAAGTGATTTTCCCCGTCTATCAGTAAACATCAAGTATTATAATTCAAAACATATTCACAGAATCGGTGTGTCCAGCAGTAAAGGCAGATCTCCTCCTATACTTCTGCTATGCTATTTAATAGATCTACTCAGTCTATATGTACCTATGTCCTTTCACACACGTTTATAGAATGCTGCCTGTTAGATTGAGTTATTTGGAATAGCTTCTTTGAATACAGGCACGACCTGACTTTCCGCGCATGATCCGCCCAATAACCTACGACGTGCCGGATGAAAGCCCTAAGTGAAACGCAGCAGCACCTGCAGCCTTGAGAGAGGGTTCGCATGCCTATTGTCTATTGTTGTTTAGTTCACTTCCCTCACCCTAAGAACCAAAGGGCCTTCGCTTCTTTTCCATCCATTCGTGTCATGCTCCTGTGCGCGAAGTCGGCTTAATTGACGGCTGTGAATTAATTATACGAATTACTGAGTGCACCGCGAATCCAGATATAACATCGGATTTGGTAAATATAACCAATGGATAAACCGTACTTCGTTATTCTTTACCTCGAACGACATTACACATTGCTTAATTTTTTGAATCTTACACTGGATTTCGAATTACAACCTTTAGTCGGAAGGTTACGGCTCCTCAAACGAACTCGCTCGACGTAGCGCTAAGTCTTGTTTTTACTCACATAGGTCCCTTTCCCAGATCGACTTTATTTGGCAGACGACGCTTGGGTGCTCAGTTTCACAAAGTCAAAGCAAAGGGGATGAAGTATGTTTTGGTGGTGGATGATTTTGCGTAGTCAGTTAAGTCTATGCTGCTAGAACTATTTTAGGTGTAGGAAAAAGAATTCGTTGATTGATTTGAAGAAGCGCTGGCGATAGAGTTCGGGGTGGATCGATCTGTAATTGCTTGCCAAAAAAGGTCGAAGTGGCTTAGCCTTAGTGAGTGCGTGTGTGCATGTTTAGGGGATTGGGTCGCAGCTGGGTACTGGTTTCTTGCACACGTCCATAGCGCTGCCCTAGAGGCTGCTTCAACGGAGTCCTAGCGTATGACCGTCGTGTAATAGTCTACAACAAGCCTGTTTCAGCCCGCATCACTGCACAAGCCAGGGGAACTTTACCGTGTTGTAGCCGCGGATGCAATACCAGTAGACCGGATCTTACTTAGAGATCTTACTTACAAGATTCGCGCTACTATCTCTCTATGTTACTGCTACCGCTACCGCTTAGGGTGGAGGTAAGCCTGTCATAGAGTCGGTTGGCGGGACCTACCACTAAACTGCCGATAGTGTAGCAGCCGAACTTCGTCCAGAGCCCACCAACAACGTTGCGACCATCACAACAACAAATGACCTATGATATATACACAAAGGAACACACCGCGGCACACGGACATGCAGCGGTCAAATTGATATACATACATACATATTTATATACGGATAAGCAGGCGAACTGGTGGAAGGGCAAACGTACAGAGCAGAAAGGCAAACGGATGAAGTCACCCCCGTGACCAGCGGCAGCAAAGGCAAACAGCTCGAGTAGGCATCGAATGTATGTGCAATTACTACGGAAGAATTCTCGTTAGGTCATTGCAAACGTTCCTGACTGATATTGTAGGTACAATGATTGGGTAAACGCCGCGTGGAGCGGTTGACCGTAACTATAGCTATGTGTGAAAGGTGCCGCCGCAAAAACTTCCAACTCTGTAAGAGTTCATCTAAGAATATATTAATGGCAAAGTACGAGCGGTGAGAAGCACACGGAGGTGCCCGCAGCTTGTGGGAGCAGCTAATTTTCCCAATTTCTGTGCGCACGTGTTTGTTATCTTTTTAAATTTAACTTGCAAGGGACTAGCGGATTTTCGGCGTTTCTTGATGACTGCTTACCTATCTACTTGTCGCTAGCCCTGCTCTGCACGTATCATGTATAGGCAACAAGTCTGCCGTGAGATAATGCGCTGTATGGAAAAATATAAACAACACATGCATAATGTGAATATCATGTGAGATAAGTTCGTGGTGACAATTCGATATAGAAGATACTGGCATCTTAAATGGAAAAAATTAGTTCTATACAACCAGCAACAGATATTCCGCCTGCGCTCAGTAATCTGTTCCTACTTATGCTGTTATTACGTAAATTTGCTGTTCAGAGGGATAAAGTTTCTGATCAGCAATTTTGTATTACGAGAAGCAATGGGTGAACAATTTTTGCCGCTGCTGCTGATAATGTCGAGCTTCGAAGATGTGCAATTCAGCTAGACATCAACCTATGTGCGTATCAGATGCATCTTGCCCTGACGTTCTCGATTTGCCGTGTATCTTATTGTAGAACACGTAGGCGGCTGGTCAGTTCGAAGAAAACATTCCTGATAACTTCAGGGGATTTCTGATCGCAGCGGTATGGTGAAATGGAAGCTCGTATTGGATACGAACAACTGTGTTATTACGATCCCGATCGACGAATGACGGCCTTTGCCAAAAGCCCAGGCATGAACACGCAAGTTTTGAGTAACCATCGAACGCGGCCTGCAACTTCTATTGTCAGGTTAAGAAATACTTAGATTAAGATTTTGTCCTACTCTACTGTGCAGAGATTGTGACGTGCGATACGGCCGGCACATTGTTGCATGTTACATGGTGGGGAGCGATCTTTGACCATAACGAAATCGGCTGCGGTTTGCCCAACGTCTAGTTTGCCGCAAAAATTAAGACTAGCTCAACGTCAACGGCCAAGTTCAGCTACAGAAACTGTTACTGATAAAAAAAAAACGACGACAGGAAGAAACAACGACCAACGGAAACTGCAAAGAGAGAATTAATAGGCGCCCCTCAATAGAGGGTCTATAACGCCGGCAAGTTCCGTTGCAGATCCTTAGCTTCTTCAAATCAATATAACCTTATTAAAAGCACTCTATATATAAGGCAAACCGACAATTTTTCTCTTACACAATAATAGCAATAACAACAAACGTCTGATAACGTCGGTCCGCTTCTCTGTTTCTATCATCCTATGCTACTAATATCAAAAACCCAGATCAAAATTGATAAGGCGTAATTGACAATTAAATCATATACAACCATTATCGCAGCACGCGGTTATGCGGTCGCTCTGAAGTGAAATTATTAACGGCTCGCGCCCACTGCCGCGATAGTCTTATAGTGCGGGTTGTCTGCGCGTGCGTGCGTACAAACTTAAATAATTGTTCCACTTATAATGATAACACATCCTGATACTGTTACTGAACGAATTTATGCGCATTCAGATCTGCATGTTGACCAGCGCTGTTATTCACGTTAAGGTCGTACGCTTCTCGAGGCGCTATAGTCACAGAAGTGAGTGCCATCCACATAAGTCATTATAGGCCAGCTCCGCTCTCTTATCTGTAACCGACTTGCAATACATACGGCCTGAAGCAAACATCAACGCCATACAATATCGCCATGTTGATCCTTCCAAAATAGTAACGGGTAGTACGAATGGCTGCCGTCGACAAGCTTCCTTCTGCCGTTTTGCTGTACACGAGACGTATGCCGACTTTGTTGTTGCCTTAACGTTTGTGAAATCCTGCGGCTGCTGCTACTGCTGCCTGCTTATTTCGGGCATCCCGTCCTGTAGACGGTCTTTGTTGTCCTTTCAATCTAGCTGGGGAGACAGCGCCCAGATACCCATGGTTCTAACGGTTCCGATAAGCGGACAGCCAGCTACACGGGCTAATGACAGCCGGAAGATATATGTGTCGATTAACGCTGAAGCATAGTTTTCAGGCGTACATTACTAATATAAAAGAAACCCAATCGGTCTCTCCCCCCAACAACAGCCGAGAGCACAGCCTCAACAGCTATTCACTGTACAGTATAGAATTTCTATGGCACCAATCGTCGCACGCGCGTAACGTTAAGAAAAAGGAAAGGAGAGAAACAGGTGCAGCTCAACGACGACCAGGAAAAAGGCGGGAAGGAGGTAACGGAGAAGGAAGATGCAAAAGTCTTCGTCATTATCAGTGACATTAAATACTCAGTTTTCCTGTTCCTTTTGCGTTTTTTTTAATAACACAAGGACAGCATATTACCAGAACCATCAGCTACTGTTGTTCCTGCTCTTCCAACTATTCCGATCCACAGACCCAGCGTAAAGTCGCGTTGGTGTGATAAGTGAAAGCGACCAGCGGTTGCTGACAACACTAGGTTGTTAGACCGGGTTCCTGGAGCCATTTTCAAGAAACAGATATTTGCACTGCCTGGTGTGGTCGTTCTAGCAGTGATCATGCTATAGCGCGCCAAACCGCTCTTGCCACAGACCTCTTACCGCGTTCTTACCGGTGCTAATGTTGCGACGACGCCTGGTGATGGTGGCGCCATTATTAGTTTTGTAAGTCATCTAGCGCACCGTCGACATCAACTAAAATAACGATTAGATTGACTCTGTGCAATGGAACCGAGCTGCAGTGCAACAGTGAAGGTGCAACGAATGTTTAAGGCAGTAGTATCGAGTGTTTTAATTAGTCAGCTAACGTTAATCTGTTAAGGACGGCTTTTAGGACGACACGAACATCTTGCTTTTAGGCCATACGCAGACATCACCGATTATCGATATTCAAACAGTATACGACAACATTCGAACAACTGTTCGTGGAAGCTGTTTCGAGCATTGCATGAGTGTGTATGTGTGCACGTGTACTTGTATGCGCGTGCCTGCTGATCTGGATTTTTGAGACTTCGGGCCGCTATCAATTGGCAATGTCTCATTGGGTAGTGCGTGACGGCTGGTACCGGGGCAATCAACTTCTGCAGCCCGTTGCTAATGTATTCGGTGTTCAACTGGATAAGTTTAATTATATTGCAGCCGGATTCTCTTGCATTCTACTTGGTAGCGTTTACCGGGTGGTCCTTCATCCATCTCGAGTGACTCCGCTAGCGAGACAGTTATACACTATAATTGTGGGCGTAGCTGTACTCTGTTTTTGTTTTGGGTTAGATATTAAGCACATGCTGCTTCAGACGGCACTTAGCTTTCTACTGATAGCATTCTGCCCTATAGAGTCACTGCCGAGGACAACGCTAATCTTTAATCTCGGCTATCAGAGCATCATGCATGCGTTACGGATGTACTACGACTACGAAGGATATACACTTGACATTACAGGTAAGTCCAGAATTCTAGAATTTCCATACGTAATTAAAATTTACGTACATAATAACGCATTATATTATCAGTATTATTATTATTCCGTCAATGAAATTGTCTAGACGTCGTAGATATCGATAAGGGAAAGATATATAATTTCTCTTGTTCCAAGAAAATGTTCCGTTAGGTAAGTGCAAATCGCTCATTTGTTTGAGAACTGAGCATTATCTAGAGGTATCCATAGCTACTGATGCAGGCACGAGGAACTCCACGAGAACGCCTAGATAATATACGAGAACAACATATTTTGTGTACATACATCGTTTGCAAAGATCAATAGGGTATTTTGACTATGTTGTAGATATATTCGGATGGTTAGGGGTTATATAGTCTAGAATTGAGGCTTCAATGATAACGTACCGTATCCTATTAGTTTTTTTTTACAAGATTCTGTAGAATTTAGGCCCTAATGCTGTAACTGCTAATTTAGGGTAGGCTTATGGCTCCATGGTAACGATAATATACTGTTTTAGTGTACTCCATGTTTAGTTACCGTGATGTTAGCTCGGGCGGTTACTGCCGCGGATCGATGCTTAATGTTTTCTACTCGTCGACCATATATTTTGCAAAGCCCTTTCTAGTTTAAGTATCACTTATTCGAATTCATTAGTTGCTAGTCTATATATGTTCCAGTATTTCGACATTGCAATAACAAGTTGAAACCCGTATCGCGATTTGTGTGTGTGTGTGTCTATGTGTACAGGTAAATTCAACTTTGTTCCCTGAAACACCGTTGACACCATCAATAGTCAATAGTGATTTATACTTTTTCCGTTTACGGGCAATCGGCAAATGTCCTTACGCTAAAATTTTCATTCTGTCGAATCAAAACCATCATAGGCCTATTTTCTGATTCCGTCAAGCCCGAAAACCATCTCCTATTAGTAATTGTGCATCGACATTAATAAGATGGTGGTTTACAAATGTCAAGTCTGGCTAATAACAAGCTGCGTAATGGAGAACTTCTAGGCCCAACTGGCGAACTGGTTCTCGCCACGAAGCAACTTGCGCGTTGACGAGTAAATGGTCATTCTTTTTAATTAAGTTACATTTCCTTCAGTTCAGATAGCTGACATTCACAACGTAGCGCAGCACTGTCATACGAGAAATCACAGCCTCAAGGTCGAGAACTTCTTTCACGCTCCACCAAACAAACAAAACGGGGCCTTCTTTTCGTAAAGATCTCGTTTGTGCAGGATAAATCGTGGTCTTTTTGGATTAAAGGATAAGATCCATACTTCATTACCAGCAGTGCGGAGAGGTACCGCTTTTGACCGTCGCCTTCATATGACCAATGCAATGCTGTATCGTTCGGTCTACTCCTGCATCCTCCTTATTACTTTGTAAACAACGCAGAAGTAGCCATTCTAAACTAGTGAACTTCGTGCTGGGCTTGATTATGTCCAGCAATACTCGAAGTTCTTGATTGTAAAACGTCTAAATCGTTAGGTATCGTCGAGGAAAAAGTTTCCTGCGCGAAATCTAACGAAGCTCTTTAACAGAACACGTCGCACAAACTTACAGAATACAATCTGGACAATATTTATTTGCTTGTAAAACATGAACAACACGCGATGTTTCAAGACATTTTTGGCAATTTTACTAGGATATTGATTGACGATTGATCATTAGAAGTGCCTGAGGTGTCCCAGAATAGCGCTAAGGCAGAAAGCTGCTCCAGTTTCGTAGGAATCAACGTCTTCCAGTATAGAAATAGTCAGAGTTAGAACTGAAAATGAATTTCTGCATTTAACATGTTCGTTCGAACGAAATTTATACTGTAGCTGTTGATAAAACATAAAAAACATTTCCTTTTCAATAGCTTCGCTAGCTGGGCAGATACTACCGTTTGCTAATCATTGTATTATATGTCATCCCACCTATTTACCTGCGCTCCAATTTCCGCAAGGTTTATTTAGCACCGGGTCTTTAGCAGACGCTTATCTGACGGAACTACCTTCACATAGCAGATATGTCTTAATAATACCAGCAAAACTGCTTGCTTTAGAGTACTTCCGAACACTCATTATTACTACTGCTAAAAGTAGCAACGGTTTAGATTATTGGCGAAACGTATTGTTTGATTTTTGTCGTAGACATGGTTTTCTTTCATATACTATTGTACGACTTGTCCATTAACGTAAAGCCCAATAAATGGCGCTGCTTTTGAAGTGTTCAAAACATTTTTACCTATCCGTTTGTCCGTCTCTGAGGGGGTAACGATAGCGTAAACGGCGGAAACTTAAATTTTAGTCTTCTAAATTTTCATACACCGCCCAGGTGACCACCATTTAGCGGACATATGATTAGTTGACAGCTGTTGAGTAATTTTCTCGTTGTGCTGATCTTAACAAAAACAGGAAAATCCGTTTAACAGTGCTCCGTTCTAACCTTTGCATAAGAAAAGCGTATTCGTTACAAAGCAAATATGAGCAGTTAAATCAACCGCATGGTGACACGAGTCCTATACATAGCGAGAGAAAAACAGTAATTTAAGCGGTTAGTTAAACTAAGGCATTGCTTGGGTCTGGATTTCTACAAGTATACTATTTACATGACGGATGTTCTTGTTACGCATTCGACTAGCCCAGTTTTAGCTGGATTTGTTGCTGTTAGCAAGCAAATCCGACAGCTGATTCTCAGCGGATGTACCTATAGTTTTACCTACAGCTGCAGGTATATATAAAGTAGCTACTGTTGGCGTCAGCGCTCCGACCAGTTTGAGTATCAGCGATGACGATGGTAGCGGCGGTGGCGAACGGTTCATCCCGGGCGTTTAGCTGCAACCCGTGCGCGTGTGTATGCGTCTGCCCGGCTGTAAGTCGGTTTAAATGTGTGTCGAGCGCCCACAATTTTCGCTCTTGTGCGTAGCTGATAATGGGGAACAATGTTCAGCCGTTTACTCGTCCGCAGCGACGATAGCTGAAACAGACACGTTGTGGTGGTCCCGTATCGGTCCTCATGACTGGTTCCTGTTTGTCTCTGGTACAAAATAATAACAATTAAGCGTCAAACGGAATATTCAACAAGAAATCCTGCGATCAGCTTTGTGCTGTGTCCGCGTTCGGGTGGGGGGTTGTTATGTAGTCAAGAATAACTTCGACCGCCAGCCGCAAACAGCCGCCGAGAGAAAAGCGCTGCCGGTCTACATGCGACTTTATCATGTGATTCCTTTTGTCCTTGGTTTAGCCATTTAGCCAATCTTGAATTCAAAGCCATTGAATAATTGATTCATCAATAACTCTACTTTGTACAGTTGTAAATAGTAGGTAGCCCGTTACCGACAAATAGTCATTGGTCGCCATTGTTATAAAGTAAACACTCCTTTGAATTTTTCTCAGCAAGCTGAGATCTAGTAAGTTGCTAGAGGTTTTTTCAATAATGTAACTGCTTATACATATATAGAGTAGTCCTTTATGTACACGCTGGGCCATTTCCGGCGTTTAGATTTGCTTGCTAGGGTAACAATTAGAGGAAACATTTTCTCTCTGACATAAAGCTTGAAGCAGGACGGAATCAAACAAAATGATTAGCAGCTAACTACTGTGTATTTTTCAGACATCAGCAGCCGTCTCATGCTGTTCGGGTATTATTTTTTTTTACTTCTATGGTCTAGAATTGACGATCGACTATAAATAATCTCGGGGTAGAATGCTTGGATGTTATGTCGAAAATATTATAATTTATTCCAAATTGATAATCTAACTCATTGCGCATCTTTGCTGCGGTTTGCTATTTATTCCAGGCGCTCTAATGATGTTGACCCAACGGTTAACCAGCCTGGCCTTCAACCTTCGCGATGGGCAACTTCCTGAGAAGTGTACACCGCTTATGCTCAAGCACGCTGTGAAGAAAAAGCCCAGCTTTATTTTGTATCTCGCTTACGGATTTGATTTTCACCAAATACTCTGTGGACCGCTTATACCGTTTAACGAGTTTGAAGCAGTTACTAAGGGTACGATCTTCGAAGATCGTCAGCGCGATATGAAGAACAAGGGCGACGACAAGCTGAAAAAGCCTGAGGTGTCCGACCCAAACCCGACGCCTTATGTGCTGAAACGCTCGCTGGATTGCATCCTCTGTATCCTTGTCCTGATATTTGTTGTGCCAAGGTTCCAGCAGGAATTCCTATTTAGTGATGAGTTTCGCAACTCATATATGCCGGTTAAAATGTTTTGGCTATTTGTGTACACGGCTTTAACCCGTCAGCAGTATTACGTTATTTGGAAGATGGCCGAGGCCATTTGCAATTCGTCGAATTTGGGCTATTACTATGAGAACGGTGAGGACCATTGGGATGGGTGTACGAACGTCGATATCTGGGGAGTGGAGACCGCTGTCTCACAACGTGAAGGTCTTGCCGCCTGGAATAAATCGACCCAACAATGGCTACGCAGCATTTGCTACGATCGGGTAGCAACGAGCAAGACACTGACGACCTTCTTCCTATCGGCGGCCTGGCACGGATTCTATCCCGGTTACTATCTCACCTTCATGACATTGGCCGTACAAACGTTAGCTGCTCGCAGTGTCCGTCGGAGTGTTCGGCCATTTTTCCAGAAATCAGCGAGCAGCCGGTTTGTATGGGACGCCATCACGTTTGTTGCAACCGTTGCTGGCTTTGCTTACGCGACAATACCATTTATACTGCTTAGCTTTGGCAAAGCGATGGCGATGTGGTGGGAGATGTACTTTTACGGGCACATTTTCAGTGTAATGGCTATATTTGTTCTTCCAAGGCTGATCTCACCGGCGAGAGAGGGTAAAGAGAAACAGGCCTGTTCGGATCAACCGCAAGCAGCACGAGTACTTGACCAATGCGACTTGTCGTATGGAAGTTCAGAGCGGCAACTGAACAATAGCAAGCTGATCAGCAAGTTTGGACAAGTCTGTACGCAACAAAATGATAACAAGAAAGGTACATCAACTATTAACAGCCTCCAAAGTACCGAAGTCAGGCAGGGTTGAGCAGAATTTGTTCGTCGCTTATTGTTTCGACAAGTTATTGCTTCTAAACTTCTGATGGATGGCTAGTGCTGATGAGATGATTTACTTCTGAGCAGGCGTAACCTAATCTGGCGCTATACGTTACTTACGTAGATGAGAACGGTCAATGTGAGAATTTAATGCTATGTACTAGAAGTTAATAGAGGAACGTTTGTTAATCGTTGTTATACGGTTGTATGAACAAAATACATGCCTGTGGCATTTGTCCAATTTTTGTATTTGTGTGTGTATGTGCGGTCGTGTAAATGAAACTACCAAAATAGGTGGACCTTAATAAACTGCGATGTAAAAATGTGGCATGACGAATGCAATACGGATGGTTTTGCTTGCATAATTTATATTGGGTAGGAATAAGAGGAATAGGTTCAATCAAGTTATATCAAGCAAAGTAATTGTACCCGATGCGTTTTAATTTTGCCCTCACTTAAAGCACATGTGCATATTTTAAGCGTCTCCTAATAACATGCTCGCCACTGTCAGTACAGTCATTTTTGCACCGCGAGAGGAAGGAGAAGACACAAGCGCCAGCTTCGGTATAGCATGCGCTGAAAGCTTAAGCTCAAAATATACAATGTTAAACTATCGGCCGAAGCATAGCGGTTCCGGTCATATGAACATCTGTATCGGTGGTTTTTTTAACTTCGCGTCCAGTTCTACCACACTGCACCGAAAAACGTCAGTATAGCAGGCAAAAAGAAAGCACTTGCAATAAAAATACACGCAATGAAAGAACAGCATCCGGAACTGCAAACAATTCAATTGCCAGCTGAAGATTCCCCATTGGACGAAGAACGATTCCTGTCTGTTCCATGAAAGAGCAAAGAATGGAATCAAAAACCAGAGAGCTGTCGCATGAGTGAACAGTTATAAAGCAGAGTTTAATTTAAATTATAAAAGTAACTAATTATCTAGAAGACCTTGAACTTCAAAGTTTTTCGTATAGATGTCGGTGATCTAGTACGAATATGTATCTGAGCAGCCGGCTTTCCAGAGCTCAGCTGTCTTAGATTACGTGAAAGTCGTATTCTTTGACGAGGTCATTCAATGAGCTCGTGGGCGTATCCTTACTTTTGGTTATGTAAACGATAATCAACCAAGGGGCAAAACTCTAGAAAACAATCTACGATACGTTTAAAGTTTTCCGCGACCGATTCCTGAAGCGAACATCCCACTCATATTCGCGCAATCAAAATACAAAATCACCTGGCCAATCGTGAGATGATTTTGTCACCTCCCCATAATAGTAGAGAATCGGGCTAATAAAGTAAGAGAGGATTCACCCATTAATTAAGAGGGTGTGCCAAGTTGGTTGATTGCTAGTTTAGAAGAAACGAACTTTAGGAGAAAGTTCGTATTAACTTATGGCAACAGCAATCAGAGCGGAAGCGGTTTGACTGTAGCAAATCTGGTTTACTTAGCTTTGTACCTGTGTTGTTTCTTAATCCGTTATTTCTTTAAAACTGACGAGACCAAGTTATAAAACTAAGCGTTTTGTCTTCAAAAAATCACGACTATTCTTGCCCTGAACGCGCGTTGTTGGCCTTAAGGGAGCAAACTGTGTCTTGAGTGGTGATCGCCTCAAAAAGGGAACTTTGTGGCTTCATGTTTTGTCAACGAGACACGGTTTTCGATGTTGAGACGTCTTGTGGTTGACTAAGAATTGGCGAACAGCAGATATTTACCATAGGTACCACTTTCGATTCGCTTCTCAGTCTAACACGGTCGAATTTATTATTGAGACAATTTGTAAACCTTCGAATGGAGTATTTCATGAGCCTTATTCACCAAAGTGGAAGGGTTTCTCTAAGAGACTAGCTTATTGTTAAAAGCAAAGTTTAAAATGGGTCACGTATAGTACATACGTATTTGTGTGTGTAAACGCGTCCGAGCGTTTAAGGTGCGGTTACCGGCTCTCAGTAAACAGCGAGATGTGAGGTTTTAAATTATTAGACAAGGGGAAGAAAGTCTTTATTCAAGTAAATATTTGTTTCTACGGGCATGGTATTTCGTTGTCCCGGCCATATGCAATAAAATTTAATAGCGGTTTCAAACTGTTGTCCATATGCAACTTGAATCTATGTAAATCCGCAAACTAAAGAAGAAACGCGAAATTTACAGATCATTATCTAGATGGCCGTTCCATTCAGCCGCTTTCGGAAGACAAATTATATCGTGAGGCCAGTAGAAGTTGTAGAAAGTTCGTTAACGTCGTTGGTGTGTGTGCCAAAGGTCAAAATGGTGGCCAAGATTCCTCTGTCTTTGATGCATCTACTTCTTTTTTACAGGCTTAAATTGCCTGTAAAGAAGAACTTTATGACAAATTACTGTGCTGCCGACATACTCGAAGCGTTTTGGGATGTAATTATACATTTTATATGGTATATATATATATATATATATATATATATATAGTCATGGCTACGTGCGGAGATGTTGACCTCGTACATGCTAGACATAGTACAGTAATTCTTGATTATGACATTACTTCTCGCGTGCATTACGTCTATTTTCAAATATATAGTATATCTGAAGTTAAAATCTGGTCCTATTTCAGCCACCGTCGTTAATATTTAATAACCTAATAATTTTTCGTACGCCTGCATGTATGCACGGTACTCAATACCTTTACAACAAAAATTTTCGATTATAAAAATGACTGACAGTTTTTCAAATGCATTTTTCTACCCCGCGTCTACATTAGGCCTTTTTAGGCTTCACATAGACACAAAGGAGATGCAAACGTCAGACACATTGGCCACCATACGTGTATATATATACACATTACCGAAAAATACGTAATAATGTCAGGAGAACCTCTAGTTGATGTATATTATATTTTCGAACGATACCAGCCAGCAAATCATGAAGGTCAATATATATAATAATATATAAAATACCGAGTGTCCCTCGTTAGGAAATCATAGTACTTCGAAAAGCGTTGCGGACTTACAGAGTATCGTTTGCGTATGTTAGTGAAAACGTTGTTGAGCCAGCGGAGAGAAGCAGCTGCTTGTATTATGTAAAGTATTATTGACCAGGGCCACGATTTCTATTATATAGGACGCGCTAATCGAATTATTTAAATTTGTGCCTACAAATGGAGTACGTTATTATAAAAAAAAAAAAAAAAAAAAAAACACTAATTAAATTAAAATTCTCAAACACTCAGAGGACAGATCTTCGGATGCCATCGTACTTGCAGAAAACCTTCAAAGCCTCTAGTTAGGTTAAGCATTTTACGTGGTACAAAAGTGGCAATAATAACAAAAACAAAAGCAGTTTTATCAATATAACTATAATTATTTGTTTGGTCTCGTCGCTTCCTTAGCCTCGAATTTCCTTAGACTCGTCGTTGGTCGAAGCTCTGAGTGCACAGTATTAATCTCAGTTCAACTTTATTCAAGGTTTGATGAGGAGGTTAGTGCTCTTACAGAACTGATCAAGTAAAGCCAAGCCAGAGCCTTCTCACAAACAGTACATAATTTCTCATGACACATCCAGACGTGAACGAATGTGAACAGATCGTATGAAAATGAATTTCACGTATATCATATGGCTGAGAAAAAAAAAAGGCGGGCCGCGTTATTCTACGAAATTTTAGTTTAACTTTCGCCTCCTAGTGTGTTCTTCCTTCATTTCCCATGTTAGTTACGCGCTCGATTTTAATAGGCCCTTTTACATACTTCAGCAGGCGATCGGATTGAGAGTTTTTTTTTCTATTTCAGCGATAGAGTCTACGCGATTGGCATTTGCAGCTGCTGTCATCAGGGCTGCAGCTGTATTAAAGAAAACGGTAAGCGCCAACACATACGATCATGAAAGGAAAAGTCTCTTGCTAGAATACACGGGTCGCGTCATTCGTTCGACCTAGTCCAGACCGTTGAATCTTTCCAGGACGTTTACCGTAACGAGATTTAGCACCAAAGAGTGCGAACAAACACGGATCGAACAATAAAGGGAAAGGAACAAAGAATAAAGGAAAAACCTACAGTAACGCAAGCAATGTGAACGTACATTGGTTCTGCGCTGATAGCACTAATCGAGACGCTGGCCACTTGTCCGCGTCTCCACTAGTCTTACTAGTTTTGTTCCAAAAATAGAATCTTTGTAAAAGTAATGGGAATTATCCCTGTACTGTCTAGCCCCGTTACCCCATTTTCTTCAGCCCTCCTGCGCGCAAGCATGCGAAAAATTCAACAGGAGTCTATCTGAGAGATTTCTTCGCTTGCAGACTTGGCCGTTCAGAGCGGTTCGTGCAGCCGCTCCAATTGTTTTTCCTTTCTCGTTTAGAGCGTCGCCCGATTCGCAGCAATGGCGACAGCGTAAGTGCTTCTGCTTCTGTCGTTTCGTCTGCAGCCAGACACCGATAGTTCCCCTTTAGGTTTTATGCGAACGGGCACAGGTGGGCGACTCCAGTGAAATGTTGGGCTTGTCCGGAACATCGGGAAATACGGGCCTTTTCTAATTTGGGAATTTTACTGTCGGACGAAAGCAGAAAAAGACGAAGACAATGAAAATGGCAGGCAGAACAAAAAGAAAACGAAGTATAGAAAAGGATGGGGTTGGGCGGCTTCAAAAAGGGAGGTGCTCAACAAAGAACAAATAAATAAAAGTAGATAAAAAGGAAAGAAGCACGAGCAGTAGATACAGCAGCAAAAGCAAGCTAAATACGTAAACAACGGAATGATAAACAAAATAAGGGGAGGATCACAGATCAGACAAGTTATCGGTCGGTCCTTTCACGGCGGTTCTCGCCGAGTTGTGTGAACAGACTGGCGCGTGAAGAACAAGTATGCGGGTGTCGCTGTAAAGGACGCAGGACAGCTGAATGATACGATAGGGTGAAATAGATAGTTGACACAAACATTATTATTAGATTCATATTTATATTGGAGAACGTATGATGATATTAATAGACGTGGCAGTCCTGGCGATGGAACACGTAGGTGCTGGAGGATTTCGCTCAACAGCATTGATTGAACCTTTACTTAATATAGTATGCAATACTCTCTCTATATTTGTAGTGCTGTTCGGGGGCTAGACCGTTGAAGGAAAGTTTTAGAAGGGCTGAGACTTGCGACCACATGTGTAGGAAAGTATCAACAAAGCATCAATCGCATTGGTTATGTCTGAAATAACGGGAAATTGTTATTTTATAATACTTTTGGCCAAAAGAACAAGCATAAGTGGCGACAAGCGACCTGAACCCGTTGCCTATATAAGTAGAGAATCACCCTTAGCGTGGTCATCTTACTACCATGGAAACATTGGCACGGCAGATGCTAGTAGAGAATATTCGTTGTTTATTTAGAAAAAGAGCGCGTATCTGAAAAAATATGTATTCAGACCCTTGTTAATAGTAAAATAGTTATTTTTAGCTAATAAGATAAAGTGGAGTAAAATAACTAGAAATGTAATAAGAAAAAGTAGTGCTGACTGGGCCTTATAATAACAATTTGCTTGCCTTCTAGTTTAGAGTTCGAAAAAAAAAAAACATTGCAGTAGGAGTTTAATGATTTTAAACAGGCGTTAAATGTTCCTTCTAATTCCCATTGTGTCATGACTAGGTTTCAGGACAAAAGGTATATCACGTATTTCAATTTGTCGGTTCCAAACTTGCGTAGGGCCTAAACCTTCTCAGCACTAACATCCTACGCTTAGTTCGCCCTTTATGGCGCCGTGACCTTAGTAAGCAAGCATGTGTTAAATATAACCTGTTCACTATATATTTATTCATGTGGCGGTCCTTAAATATTTTTATGGATTCGAACAGCGGATCTGTCAATCATATCAACATATGTTCATTAATTTCTGAAGAACCTAACATGCTGCATAGACGTAACGAGGGCAATATACTGTAGCAGGTTTATACTGCGGTATATATAAAATTAAAATCGAAACAGCTATTGATAAACGCAATGTTTTTAAGATTAATAACCATTATATTTTTTTATTATAATCATAATAGAAATTAAATAAATGATCCTATCCACTCCAATACTGATACTGCATTTTACTACAGTAAACAATAAATCACAAGTTAAAAGCGAATGGGAAGTCACGCAATATATATTTATATATACATACATATATATGACTTCTAATGAAATTACTCAAGAGAGCGTGTCAAAGGCTCAACAAAGGAAGCTCCACTATGAAAGGCCGCGTGTTGCGAAGTTACTTAACTCATTTTTAAAAGTCATGGAAATCGACTTCTTGAACATTTTTAAAAAACAATTATATGAACTAGTCTTTCTTTTTATTTTTTTTTTTTCGTCTAAGCGTTTAATTGCCCTACTTTGTTCATGTATTTATTTGGCTGCGGTTATTGTATCTATAGTATTACCATATGGGTCACCGCGTTTTTAATAGTGAACAGTAGTAGTTCGCGTTCTTGCCTTCTGCAACAAGTTTCATACGTCTTGCCATGCGTATTTATATATCTGTATCCTACAAGCCCGTGTGTATATCCTTTATGTAAACTCCAACGATTTCCCCGCCAGGATTTTCCAACGACAGATAATGCATTCATCCACAGCTGCTCAATTCCCTAATTTTAGCTCTTCCTATCCACTGTCGCTGCGATCTGAGGTGCTACTTTTTAGTGAGCAAGCGTTTGGTAGTACTTCATGATAATAAGCGCTAAAAAATTCCAATTTTTACCCGATCGGTATCACCTAGTTGTGGATTTGGGTGCTTTTTCATGTTCCTGTAGTTCTATAATTACTACTATTTGATCGACAGCTGTTCGATATCTGGTGCGGCAGTAGGGTGGGCATTCTACTGCAGATCTCAGCGGCAAAGATGGCTGCGCGTCAGGGTCGTTAGTCATTTCTTCGCAAGCAACCGACGAAAAGATAGTTCGCAGTCAGAATCCAGCCAGACAGCGTCGGAAACAACATACATCTGCACTCATGCTCTCACTCATTTACTACTGACAGCTACTTCCTGTGTAATGCGTAGATTTTTTCTATTATAGGGCCATGTTACTGCTGTCGTTGCCAGCTCCGCCGCCGCTGGCGCCGCGAGAATAAGAGCGCACCCAAACGTTTGCGTAAAATGTTTGTCGTAGTCCACGTTCATTGAGTACGGCGGCATTCATTCATAAAGCTCCATTGATAAAAAAAAAGGACGTTAAGGTGGAGATAGCGATTCTGCTATAACCATCATTTTCTATGTAGGGTCGAGTAGCATAGCATGGAGTAAAATGGCTCAGAGCAGCGTTAGTCGACGACACGGTTTAATGGAATCCCGTGTACCACGACTGATGGATGCTCAAGCCGCGATTACGCCGCGCGTTTGGGCGGAAGGACTATTTATTGGTTTCTACAGTTAGCAAAATTGAGATATACGTGTTTGATGCCCATGCCGAACTCGTGGTGGTCAGTGAAACAGTAATAATAAGCCAGTTTGTTAATTTCTCAAGTTAGTCCCTCCGGCTCAATCTATACAAATTGTACTGTCTGATAGCAGCCGTTTGTTGGCACAGGTGCATTGCACGGAGGCATCATCGTATCCAACCGACCTAACCTCCGCTACCCCAACAGCGACGATAACGGCAGCAATGACTATCGGTATATTTCAAATCTGCCCCGGCAAAGTTCATTGTGCTAAATTGCTCATGCCAACTCAGGTCAACCTGCTAGCAATAATCGGGGTTGGAACGGGTATCGCGTTCAACAGTGACAGCGAGTGCAGTAGTGATTGAAACAGGAAAGTAAACCGCAAAAACAACGAACAGTTAGAACCACAGCCGGCAGAAGGAAACAACTCAAGCGGTTAATCGCCCTTATTGGGAGATGGCTCTGTTATTCCATTATCGCTGCTGTTAGTCCCAATGGGTTCTGTTTAAATGATGGCGACGGCGGGCACCAGCCAGCTGTCTCCGGCCTTTGGACGGCACTGGATGTTCATTTGGGTATAGTTCTTGCAATAGCCTTGGACCGTATTTACAGCCAACCTATCCTATTTCCCTTAGCAGGATTTATAACATAGCATACATACACGTATGTATCTCGCAGGCTGCACTTATGGCTGCACTCCATTAAGTGCACCCCAAAGAAGCAATATCCGCTCGAATCGCTTGACAGGAAATCGCGGATTCGAACAGCGTTATTAGCTTTTATTTATTTTAATTTAAAAGGAAATGGGCTTATAGTAAAAATAGCATATCGAGTAAAAATAATAAAATCATTCAAAAACAAAAACACAATT